>NC_059364.1:1920000-2032500 GCF_019703515.2 Myxocyprinus asiaticus | reverse complement strand
GACTGTGTGGATTATTAGTGATTTGAAGGTCAGGAAAATAGAGTTAGAAAATAGGACACAACTCTGTATCCGACTGTTATCATTCCCATCTATTTCCCCTCTAACACTCTATCTCTCTCTTTCCATCTCCGATTCCCTTTATCTTTTCAATCTCTCTGCCTCATCTCCATCCCTCTCTCACGGTGTAACTGTATTCTCTCTCTCTGCCTTTGGCTGTTTTTCACTCTCAGTAAATGAGCTGATGATTATGATGATGATATCTGATGCATATCTCTTAGTTGGGATGTTAAATCCGTCCTGTCAGTTCCTTTATGACTCATGGTTCATTGTTTCAGAGAACAGACGGACAGAAGTACATGGTGACAAACCTCAGTTTGCAGGTATGTAAATGTGGGTTCCAGGCACGGACAAAATCACTTTCTTAATCAATATTTTTGCATTGCTTTCCTGTAAAAATATCGAAATATCTTCAAGGTGAGATCATTTTACTTATAAAGCAAAATTGCAAGATAATAAGACCTGCTTTCAGAGAATTTGTTTTAAAAGTAATTTTCTAACCCCATTGGCAGGATTTACTGAGGTTTATGCTTAAAACAAGAAATTAAAAAAGGCAAATAATTCAAATAACAGTGAGTGAGACTCATATAACATTACAGTGAGACACAAACAAAAGTATAGTCACAATACATGAACAATATATGTGTTAACATTATTTTACTGTGATAAAATCACCTACTAACATTTTCTGTGTAAAGTTATATCTAATTTGACAACTTTTACTGTTATGCCATAAATGTTGTTGATTGAGCTTAACTTGTATTTATCCCATAATATAGTAAGTAATTCCACTTCCACTTAACGGCTTAATTAATGAATCTTTTAGTACTTTTAAGGAAGATATATTTGAAAATAAAATATGTAATTCTTACTGTATTTAGGGCCTACTTCCTTCAGCAGTCCGTTACCAAATTATGATCGTTTCTTATTTTAAGAGAAAGATTTTTGCAGAAGGACTTTTCTAATTAAGTTATTTTACTCATTTTGTTTTAAATAAATTATCAAAAATGACAACAAAACTCACGTGTATATTTAACTAAACATAGTCATATGAGCATCCTGATCTTATGAACATTACGTGACTGTGGCAACATTTTTGCAAAACAAAATTTTTTCATTACATGTTACGCTGCAGTTTCCCAGTGAAATGTCAAGCAGGGGGCGCCAAAAGTGAGTGAAATAGTGTCGTAATCAGACGAGAATTTTTCTCCCCAATTTGGAATGCCCAATTCCCAATGCGCTCTAAGTCCTTGTGGTGGCGTAGTGACTCGCCTCAATCCGGGTGGTGGAGGACGAATCTCAGTTGCCTCCGCGTCTGAGACCATCAATCCACGCATCTTATCACGTGGCTTGTTGAGCGTGTTACCACGGAGACGTAGCGCGTGTGGAGGCTTCATGCTATTCTCCGCGGCATCCACGCACAACTCACCACGTACCCCACCGAGAACGAGAACCACATTATAGCGACCACGAGGAGGTTAGCCCATGTGACTCTACCCCCCCTAGCAACCGGGCCAATTTGGTTGCTTAGGAGACCTGGCTGGAGTCACTCAGCACACCCTGGATTTGAACTCGTGACTCCAGGTGTGGTAGTCAGCGTCTTTACTCACTGAGCTACCCAGTCCCCCAGACGAGGTTTTTAAGGTAAATACTAAATGGAGGTTTTAATGGTAAAACGTACCTCCCTAACCACAAACTTTAACCTAAACCTAACCAAAATTTTTCTAAATGCAAATGAGAAGTGAACAAAACTGACATCCTTACCCTAAACCATTATCTAAACCTAACTGTTGTAGTTGTAAAACCAAATGTGACACGAAATGCACGTTTTTTTTATTACCAGCTGGCTCCTGTTACACATCCTTGCATACTTAGCACATGCTAGATACTGCAGAAAAAGAAGTAGTAATATGGTAGTATGCTAGTCCAAGCA
This sequence comes from Myxocyprinus asiaticus, assembly GCF_019703515.2. Classification (NCBI taxonomy): domain Eukaryota; kingdom Metazoa; phylum Chordata; class Actinopteri; order Cypriniformes; family Catostomidae; genus Myxocyprinus; species Myxocyprinus asiaticus. The sequence goes on along the minus strand of NC_059364.1, from coordinate 2,030,510 downwards.
AACCTTAGACATCCAGCTAAGACAAAACTGTGAAGTAAATAAAATGCATGCAGAGCTGCTAATGAATTCATGTCTCTCTTTTGTATCTTATCTCATTTCTTTATATGCGTAAAAAGGCCCTTCAAACTCAGAGAGCATTAGGATAAAGAATCTGTGGGTCATTTCACATGAGACAAGGCGCTCATGCATGTTTCAAATACCTTGCTCTCTCTCTCTCTCTCTCTCTCTCTCTCTCCAGGATGAAGAGAAACACAATAAGCAAGTTAATGAACATCTCTGCAGTCCGCTGCACTCACAGACAGAGTGATAAAGTAGCGGATGCTTTCCTGCTATCTGCCTTGCTGCTTCGTTACCTTGTTAAAAAGTCAATCAAAAGGAAGCATTGTTCCTTGCGCTGTTTGCTTTGCAGAATGAAGCCGTTCTAAACGAGGGGCCTTGAAAAACATATTACGAATGGATTGAAAAAAAAATTCCTGTCGAGTCTCAGTCAGTCAAGAGCATCAAAATAATGCATGCAAAATAAAAAGTAGCTCAATTCTACCTGCATCTGTCTCTATATCTCGTTCTCCCCCTCTCTCTGTTTGTGGTTTGTCACATCTATTGAATCATGCGCTCTCAAGTTTCTGCAGTGATGTGGTTGGATTCACCAGATGTTTAACAGATGAGTGAAAATATGGATTTATGTTTTGACATTCATAAAAACATAGTAGTCATTCACTTGTCAGCTTCTGCTCATCTGTGGTGAACACACTGAGGAAAAAAAATAATAATTTTTTTAATAGTCAACATCTTTGTCTAGTTTTCCAGTAAAAAAAAAAAAAAGAAAAAAATTTAAACAAGATAAATGTTTGCAAAGGATATTTGGGTGAATCTTGTATCACCTGTCAAGAACATGTCTGTCACATTTCACCCTTAAAGAAAAAAATATATTAAAAAATTTTGCATAAACTTTTATGATATTTACAGTACTGATATCTTAATAGGGTTGGGGAGTACGGGATACATGTAACGGGATTACATATTTAAAATATTAATAACTGTATTCCACTACAGTTACAATTTAAATAATTGGTAATTAGAATACAGTTACATTCCAAAAGTATTTTGATTACTGGAAAGATTACTTTGACTTTTATTGCAATTTGTTTCATTAATGTTTAGTCTGTATAACATTTGTCTGTATAAATGATGTGATCTGAGGAGCTTTTGAACAGTGGATATGATGTCATTGAGGAGCTTAATAGAGGAGCTACATCGTGTTTCTACAGCTTACATGCACATTGGAGCACAACTTTTGTTCTCTAGTTCTCACTATTATTAATGAGAATCTAAATATTGTTTTTCTGTAAAAATATCCAAAAATCCTTAAAACAAGATACATTTACTTAAGTAGCAAAACTGCATTACATATTTAGGATTTTTTCAGAGAATGTTTTTTTTTTTCATATAAATGTATTTTCTTACTTTATTTACTTGTTTATAGTAAAAACAAGAGACAAATGTAGCCAGTGCTGAAGAAGTAATCCAAAGTATTTAGATTACGTTTCTGACCTTGAGTAATCCATTACAAATGTTACAAATGATATTTTACAGCATGTATTCTGTAATCTGTAGCGGAATACTTTTCATAAGTAACCTTCCCAACCCTGTATCTTAATTCAATTGTATGTCAAGTACTTTGTGCAATAACAGAAGTGCTTTTTGTACTATGAATAATACAATAATTACAGTAAAATGTAAAATATCTGGCATGATATTTAATTTTTTGGGGGAATACGCTTAATTGTCATGAAGATAATGTCAATAAATAACTGTGCTATTGCCTTGGTCCTAAAATAGGCTTCATTTTTAAATGGAAAGTGTGTGTGTGTGTGTGTGTGTGTGTGTGAGAAATATGTTCTTGACAGGTTATGTTCTTTTGTTATGTTCCATTGGCATATTTTAATATAAACACAGCATGTAGTATTAGTATAAACATCACTAAATTACTAAATTACAGGTGAATTAAAATAAAGTCACTGTATATTCTCTAAAATGTATACATGTCTCAAGCAATATTGCTTTTCAGGTAAGTGCATCTAGTTTTTAGGATTTTAACGAAACACAGATGTTGATCTAGAACAGTATTTGTGAAGTGTAGTGATTAACGGCACTGAGCTGTTGTGCTGTTGTGCTGGTGTGTGTATAGTACAAGAGTGAATGTGTTTGATGTTCCTCTGATCACTATGGCAACACCTGGTCCAACAGGGAAACAATGGATGTGTTTCAGAGTGGAATACTAGTGTACTGCATACTGCACAGTGTACTACTGTCTGTAGTATACTACTGCATGAATGTTTCCTAAAATAACAATATGCAATATATAGGGGATAATGTAGAGTAAGCCAGTCCTTATAGCAAAATGTGAATGTGATGATAATAATTGGCTGACAGTTCATTGGTCACTTACCAAATAATAATAATAATAAATAAATAAAGGATTTAGAATTATTGTATTATGTGAGAAGAGAGCGAGCATAGAATGAAATTAGACAAATATTTAAAGGGACAGTTCACCCAAAAATGAAAATTCAGTCATTGTTTACTCACCCCTGTGTTGTTATAACCCTATATGACTTTCTCTCTTTTTCTGAACACAAAGGGAGAAATTGTGAATAAATGTTGTGCTCAGTGATGTCATACAATGGCAGTTTATGGTGACCACCTCTTCAAGCTTCAAAAGAACACAAAAGTATAATTCAGAAGTCTAATAAATTATTCCACGAGACTCTTGATTGTTATGAAAGCATACGATAAGATTTGGTGAGAAACAAATTGAAATCTAATGTATTATTTAGTGAAAATGTTCACTGAGCGTTGATCTCCTGTGTGTTCATGATAGGGCACAAGACCTTGTGGCGTTCAAGTGGAAACTCATTTTATTTATCTAAAAACAGGTCCTCCACAGCGATAGTGACAACAGAACACAACTGCACACAAAACAGAGAACAGAACTTACTAAACATGTCTGAAGAGTTTGTAGTCCAAGAATTGATGCATTTCTATGCCCAGCCTTATTTTTTTGAACGGAGTACTTGGAAACCAAACAGAAACATCAAGGAGGCTTCAGGCAGCCACAGTCACACCGTGTCCTAACCTGACGGCAAACGGCACGTGATAAAAGGTATATTTTCTATGTCAATCAGAGTTTTTGTCCTAACCAGCCGTGACGAGCGACGGTACATTCTGTCAATCGCCTGTTTTCGATTTTCAGTATTGCGCGGGTAACTCCGCCCGCTGTGAACTGGCACTGGTCCAAAAACTAAAAAATAAGGCTGGGCATAGAAATGCATCAATTCTTGGACTACAAACTCTTCAGACATGTTTAGTAAGTTCTGTTCTCTGTTTTGTGTGCAGCTGTGTTGTGTTCTGTTGTCACTATCGCTGTGGAGGACCTGTTTTTAGATAAAACGAGTTTTCGCTTGAACGCCCCAATGTTGCGAGGGGGCTGCGTGAACTGTTGCTCTCGTGCCCTATCATGAACACACACAGGAGATCAATGCTCAGTGAACATTTTCACTAAATAATACATTCGATTTCAGTTTGTTTCTCACCAAATCTTATCGTATGCTTTCATAACAATCATGAATCTCATGGAATAATTTATTAGACTTCTGAATTATACTTTTGTGTTCTTCTGAAGCTTGAAGAGGTGGTCACCATAAACTGCCATTGTATGACATCACTGAGCACAACATTTATTCACAATTTCTCCCTTTGTGTTCAGAAAAATAAGTAAAGTCATATAGTGTTATAACAACACAGGGGTGAGTAAACAATGACTGAATTTTCATTTTTGGGTGAACTATCCCTTTAAGTGTATTTGAGTGCAGAATGCCAACATTGACCAATCACAATCAAGTATTCCAGAGAGCCACATATTAAACAATGATAAACATTTCAAACTATTCCATATTGTTTCATGACCTCAGTATGTTACACGTTGAATTTAGTGACTGACCTCAGAAATAAAATAGTTGTGGGACAGTATTTTCACACTGTATGCTTGAGCTGCATACTGCAGGTTTAGCTAATTTGTATACTTTATTCACATAGTGCATACTTTGCATCAAAGCATGTTGCTCAGTGCGAGTCATGAATCTACCAGCAGGAGGTGCTCTGTGTCAGTCTGACTGTGTGACCTCTCAGTGTCTGTCGGTCAAAGCATGCTCACCTCAGTTAACCATTATTCAAATTAAACCAAACACTGTCTAGATCCATCCATCCATTTGTCGCATGTAATTCCGTATGAAACGGCACAGGAGAAATGCTTTTTTAAGCTTGTGTTACTGTTAACTCCCTCTGAGTCACGATTGAAACGTCAGGACAGATCATTCAGATGATCCGTGTGTTTTTATGCCTCCTTCAGCTGTCACCTTAACTCAGAGTTTTATACAGGGATGATGCCGCCCCATGCTTTGATTGACTGCTCATTACCTTCAGCCAAATGCAAACAATAACCTTGAATGAAGAGTGACCTCTTGAAACCAGACTAAAGTCTGAATGCTTCTATGATACCTTTTAGGTCTGACTCTGTGTGTGTGTGTGTGTGTGTGTATGTGTGTGTGTGTGTATGTCTCAGAGCTGGTATAATCATGCATTATTTAAAAGGTTTGAAAATCATTAAATTCTGCCAGTTTTACAACACTGCCCTTTTCAAATGGGGGAATGTTCACGTTGGGAACATTTTTGCTGTGCGGGTCATGCTGACCCAGGAATGGTTTAATCTCACGCTTGCCTCATATTAAAGCTGCTGGCGCACTTCACTGAGCTAATTGAAGCTGTTCTGCTTAATAATATACATATTCTTCAAGATTTTGCCATACGGTGGCCCTTAAAGGTATTTGGACACTTAAGCCACACTTAAAAATGTCTGAACGTCGTGCAATAGAAGATAAAATATCCAAGCAAATATTATTTATTGCACACTTTTGAAGTAAAACATTTGACAAAAAGTTTGGTTTGAAATGATAGAACAATAGATCTAGTGTTAAAAACGACGACAAAAATTATTGTGACACATTGTGGTTGTCAAAGGTGAGTGGAACATGTCTATAGATTTATTTATTAATTTATCAAGGTGATTTTTAGTGGATGTATGAAAGTTCCCCTCAAGTTAATACAGGTGTATTTCATCACATGTTAATTACATAAAAAAAATAAAAACTGGCAGTCATTAAAATGTTTCAGGTGACTATATTTAACAACAGTTCATAACTATACATGTTATTGATATACTTACTGATATTTTATTGCCTTCTATTGATATACTTCCCTAACTTAACTTATAGTGCTCATATAGACCTACTGATAACCACTGTAATAATACAGCTGGTTAAACAGAAAGTCACATAATGATTTAAAGTTTAAAAATTTGCCTTTCCATAAATTACCTATAACGAAACATTGCTAAAATGAAATTACTTCTGAGAAAAGCTTAAGAATCATTTGTTTGCGGATGACTCATGCTTTAATATCTAATGCAATGACATTTAGACATTTTTAAGTGGGACGTAAAGTAAGTGACCAAATACATTTTGGTGCCTCTGTATGTTTGTGTTCTTCTGCATGAAAGGATTAATTCACCCAAAAATGAAAATTCAGTCATTGTTTACTCACCCCTGTGTTGTTATAACACTATATGACTTTCTTTCTTTTTCTGAACACAAAAGGGAGAAATTGTGAATAAATGTTGTGCTCAGTAATGTCATACAATGGCAGTTTATGGTGACCACCTCTTCAAGCTTCAAAAGAACACAAAAGTATAATTCAGAAGTCTAATAAATTATTCCATGAGACTCATGATTGTTATGAAAGCATACGATAAGATTTGGTGAGAAACAAACTGAAATCTAATGTATTATTTAGTGAAAATGTTCACTGACCGTTGATCTCCTGTGTGTGTTCATGATAGTGCATGAGAGCAACAGTTCACGCAGCCCCCTCGCGATATTGGGGCGTTCAAGCGAAAACTCGTTTTGTATATCTAAAAACAGGTCCTCCACAGTGATAGTGACAACAGAACACAGCTGCACACAAAACAGAGAACAGAACTTACTAAACATGTCTGAAGAGTTTGTAGTCCAAGAATTTATGCATTTCTATGCCCAGCCTTATTTTTTTGATCAGAGTACTCAGGCAGCCACAGTCACACTGTGTCCTAACCTGACGGCAAACGACACGTGATAAAAGGTATATTTTCTGTGTCCATCAGAGTTTTTGTCCTAACCAGCAGTGACGAGTGACGGTACATTCTATCAATCACCTGTTTTCGATTTTTGGCATCACACGGGTAACTCCGTCCACTGTGAACTGGCCAAAAACGTAAAAAAAAAAAAATAAGGCTGGGCATAGAAATGCATAAATTCTTGGACTACAAACTCTTCAGACATGTTTAGTAAGTTCTGTTCTCTGTTTTGTGTGCAGCTGTGTTCTGTTGTCACTATCGCTGTGGAAGACCTGTTTTTAGATAATACGGGTTTTCGCTTGAACGCCCCAATGTGGCGAGGGGGCTTCATGAACTGTTGCTCTCGTGCCCTATCATGAACGTGCACAGGAGATCAACTTTCGGTTTGTTTCTCCTTATCGTATGCTTTCATAACAATCATGAGTCTCATGGAATAATTTATTAGACTTCTGAATTATACTTTTGTGTTCTTTTGAAGCTTGAAGAGGTGGTCACCATAAACTGCCATTGTATGACATCACTGAGCACAACATTTATTCACAATTTCTCCCTTTGTGTTCAGAAAAAGAAAGAAAGTCATATAGTGTTATAACAACACAGGGGTGAGTAAACAATGACTGAAATTTAATTTTTGGTGAATGAGCAATCTCATTTTGTACACTTCAGCATCTGTTTGTGTAAAAGACATGTGACATTCACACATTCTCTCAGACGTCTCTTGCTGAAGTGAGAAATTCAGTCTTTATCTCTGTATAAATACTGCATATTATATTAGTTGAACTTGTGAATGTATTTTTATGCCTTGCAGACATAAACATTGTAAGTTCTGTGATGTATTGAAAAGATTTTTAAACTTATCACCAAGGTAACTATCTAGCTGGATCACATAGATGAGGGTTTTTTGTCTAAATCGTGAGAATGATTTGTGATAGTCTTGGAGACATCAGTAAAAATGCGTTAAAAATCAATCAGTAATGTGTTGTTTTATATGCCATCGTTTTCTAGCAACACTAATTTATTGTAAAGAAAATGTAATGAAAAATACTAATATTAAAAATAAAATATATATTACTTATAGATTTTTAGTATTATATATATGTATATGAATAGCAATAACAAATATTGCTATTCAATCCCCTTTATATGTCCATCTCTCTCTCTCTCTCTCAGTGCCTCGTCTCTACTGTAGATGTCTCTCTGCTTGCAGGTACAGCACAATTTTCCACACCTGTCAGGCCTCGTCAAAGACGTTTCAATTTGAGGTTCTCCCTCAGGTCCTGGACTGAATTACCACTTCAAAGTCAGTGTGGATCCAGGCGTCCCCGTGAGCCAGGCATCAGGACTCGCCTGGGTTCTGCTCGCACTCATCACACAACGAACAACATATTTAGCATGTTAATTAAGATGTTTTTGTGGAGTCGAGCTGTTTCATTAAATTGTTTATCTTTATGAAATGGAGAATAGTATAGTGGAGGCTGATGATTTTGGAGGTGTCATGAATGAACGCAGAAGTGATGGATGCGTGTGTCTATTACAGTGGTGATGTTGACAGGTGAGACACATTCAAACACACCTGATGATTATCTAGTGTGGCACAGAAAAACTTCTCAGATGCTTTCTATGTCGGTCATGTGGACGTCACATCAGGAGACTGCATTTTGTCCCCGTTTCTATAACAAAGATAAGTGGTTAGTCTTCAAGGAACAAGTGATGCTGGAGTTTTTGGGTTATTGCACAGTTGCTATAGCGTTCTGGTGATAGCTAGGCAGTTGCTAGGGTGTTTCGGGTGGTTGCTAGGTGATTTCATTAATGTTCTGGGTGGTTGTTAGAGTGGTTGCTAGGTCATTGCTAGGGTGCTCTGGTTTGTTCAAAGGCAGTTGCTATGGTATTCTGAGTGGTTGCTAGTGCATTGCTAGAGTGTTTCGGGTGGTTGCTAGTGCATTGCTGGGGTGATTTGCATTATTGCTAGGGTATTTTGGGTGGTTAGGACATTGCTAGGTGGTTTCAATGGTGTTCGGGGTGGCTGGTAGAGTGGCTGCTAGGTCATTGCTAGGGTGTTGCTGTCATGTTCTGAGTCGTTGCAAGTGTGTTGCTAGCATGTTCTGTGTGGTTTCTTGTGCATTGCTATAGTGTTTCGGGTGGTTGCTAGGGTATTGTAGGTGATTTGGTGATTGCTAGGTGGTTTCAGTGGTGTTCTGGACGGTTGGTTGGCTAGTTGCTAGGTGATTACTAAGGTGTTTTGTTTGTTGCAAAATGGTTTTTATGGTGTTTTCAATATTGTTCTGGGTGGATGGTAGAGGGGTTACTAGGTCGTTGCTAGGGTATTCTAGTTTGTTGGAAGTCAATTGCTATGGTGTTCTGAGTGGTTGCCAGTGCATTTCTAGGGAGTTTTGGGTGATTGCTAGAGTGTTGATGGGGTGTTTTGGGTGGGTTTCAGGCAGAGTGTTCAGGGTAGATTCTTGTGCGTTGCTAGAGTGTTTTGGGTGGTTGCTAGGCAGTTACTAGGGTATTTTGGGTGGTTGGGGCATTGTTAGGTCATTTCAGTAGTGTTCTGGGTGGTTGATAGGGTGATTGCTAGACAGTTGCTAGTGTGTTTTGGTTTGTTGCAAGGCATTTGTTGTGTTATGAGTGGCTGCATGTGCGTTGCTAGAGTGTTTGGGTGGTTGCTAGGCGGTTACTAGGATTTTTTTTAGGTGGTTTCAATTATGTTCTGGATGGTGGTAGTAGAGTGGTTGCAATGCGATTGCTAGGGTGTTTGTTTGTTGCAACGTGGTTTCTTTGTTGTTTGGAGTTGTTGATAGTGCATTGCTAGGGTGCATTTGCTGGTTGCTAGTGCATTGCTAGCGTGTTTTGGATGGTTGCTAGTGCATTGCAAGGGTGTTTTTGCTGGTTGCTAAATGGTTGCTAGGGTGTTTTGAGTGGTTAGAACATTGCTAGGTGGTTTCAAAGGTGTTTTGTGTGGTTGGTGGAGTAGTTGCTAGGTGATTGCTAGGCATTTGCTAGGGGGTTCTGGTTTGTTGCTAGGCATTTGCACCTGTTCTAAGTGGTTGGTAATTCCTTGATTGTTGCTATCGTGCTCAGGGTGGTTTTTAGGCAGAATGTTCCGGATGATTGCTAAATGTTTTGGAAAAACTCCCAACTCTAAAAATAAGCAATAGCCAAAGCAGCACTAAAAAGATAAAAACATGTTAGGTAAGATAAGTTCGGCGGTTAAAGCTCATGATCAATAGGCCAGTGCACCAGTGAATTGTGTTAATTACATAGCTGTTTAAAGCTATAGAGCATCTGCAGGGACAATAATATATTCCCCAACACTCAAACTGGCATGTTTCCAGATAAAATCCTGAAGAAGATAAAATATTAAAATGTTAAAACTAAACTCACAGCTTATCCATGTGAATTACATGTTTTTAAAATCAGAAACCTACTAAACCCTCTTGACACCAATTATGAATGAATTAATAACGCATACAAACCGCTCACTACATCCCACACAATACACACAACATCTCATATTAAACAAGACAAGATGAGAAGGTTAGATCTGCAGTAATTGCAGCATAATCACACAATTAAAGATCAAACGTTAATTAATAAAATATTCAAGACTCGCAGTACATACAGGAGGAGCTTGTTCCCTCTGTTTACGATGTCCCACAACGTTTAATTGTCTTTTAGTTGGAAGTAAAAAATAAATTGTTGTTGCTCTTCCATTTTTCCCGATCAGGGTTTTCAGCCCTTATCAGACTCTGACAACACAGTATATACTGTATATACAGGTGCATCTCAATAAATTAGAATGTCGTGGAAAAGTTAATTTATTTCAGTAATTCAACTCAAATTGTGAAACTCGTGTATTAAATAAATTAAATGCACACAGACTGAAGTAGTTTAAGTCTTTGGTTCTTTTAATTGTGATGATTTTGGCTCACATTTAACAAAAACCCACCAATTCACTATCTCAACAAATTAGAATATGAAGACATGCCAATCAGCTAATCAACTCAAAACACCTGCAAAGGTTTCCTGAGCCTTCAAAATGGTCTCTCAGTTTGGTTCACTAGGCTACACAATCATGGGGAAGACTACTGATCTGACAGTTGTCCAGAAGACAATCATTGACACCCTTCACAAGGAGGGTAAGCCACAAACATTCATTGCCAAAGAAGCTGGCTGTTCACAGAGTGCTGTATCCAAGCATGTTAACAGAAAGTTGAGTGGAAGGAAAAAGTGTGGAAGAAAAAGATGCACAACCAACCAAGAGAACCGCAGCCTTATGAGGATTGTCAAGCAAAATCAATTCAAGAATTTGGGTGAACTTCACAAGGAATGGACTGAGGCTGGGGTCAAGGCATCAAGAGCCACCACACACAGACGTGTCAAGGAATTTGGCTACAGTTGTCATATTCCTCTTGTTAAGCCACTCCTGGACCACAGACAACGTCAGAGGCGTCTTACCTGGGCTAAGGAGAAGAAGAACTGGACTGTTGCCCAGTGGTCCAAAGTCCTCTTTTCAGATGAGAGCAAGTTTTGTATTTCATTTGGAAACCAAGGTCCTAGAGTCTGGAGGAAGGGTGGAGAAGCTCATAGCCCAAGTTGCTTGAAGTCCAGTGTTAAGTTTCCACAGTCTGTGATGATTTGGGGTGCAATGTCATCTGCTGGTGTTGGTCCATTGTGTTTTTTGAAAACCAAAGTCACTGCACCCGTTTACCAAGAAATTTTGGAGCACTTCATGCTTCCTTCTGCTGACCAGCTTTTTAAAGATGCTGATTTCATTTTCCAGCAGGATTTGGCACCTGCCCATACTGCCAAAAGGACCAAAAGTCGGTTAAATGACCATGGTGTTGGTGTGCTTGACTGGCCAGCAAACTCACCAGACCTGAACCCCATAGAGAATCTATGGGGTATTGTCAAGAGGAAAATGAGAAACAAGAGACCAAAAAATGCAGATGAGCTGAAGGCCACTGTCAAAGAAACCTGGGCTTCCATACCACCTCAGCAGTGCCACAAACTGATCACCTCCATGCCACGCCAAATTGAGGCAGTAATTAAAGCAAAAGGAGCCCCTACCAAGTATTGAGTACATATACAGTAAATGAACATACTTTCCAGAAGGCCAACAATTCACTAAAAATGTTTTTTTTTATTGGTCTTATGATGTATTCTAATTTTTTGAGATAGTGAATTGGTGGGTTTTTGTTAAATGTGAGCCAAAATCATCACAATTAAAAGAACCAAAGACTTAAACTACTTCAGTCTGTGTGCACTGAATTTATTTAATACACGAGTTTCACAATTTGAGTTGAATTACTGAAATGAACTTTTCCACGACATTCTAATTTGAGATGCACTTTTTTTTTTTTTTTTGTAATACTTTAACAGTTTTCCTGTCTTTGAGGAAATTACATCCTTTTGTGCCCACAAGTTTTATTTTGAGAGATCGAATTTTTACTTTTGCATGAATATATTACCTTTCAGTTAGACTCGTTTTAGGGTCAATGATGTGACTTCTATTATTATTTCTTTAAAAAAAATAATCAGTGAAACTATTTTTTTTTTAAATATTATTAATATTTGAAAAACTTTTGTCCACCAAATCAAAGTCATGTGGTGTAACCAACATGTAGGTTGACACGTGACAAATCATAAAACATTTTTTATAAAAACGCTTATTTGGTTCAGGTCATTTGGTGTAACCATGACGAAACTTCATGATATTCTGAAAAAAAAAACATTAAACTTTTTAAATGAATGATTAATCTGTGTACACTCATGTATTCAAAGTGCAAGAAAACTATTTTAATTCCCTTTTACTTGATGGTTACACCACATGACATTTTTAAAGTCATTAAATAATTTTCTTGGTAGAAAAATACTATAAATGTTTTTACATGTCTATGAACTTGACGCGTGTTTTAAACTAGATTTTTAAAATATTCTAATTTTTATCACCTCGGACAACCTTATTTGTCAATGACCCATTAGTCATTTATATATTGGTAAAGATATAATTAGTAGTGGTGTTTTGAAAGAAGCTTTTTCGTTCACTTTATCATTTTGGTCGTGAATCTTTTTTAAATCGAGTCGATTCAGACTCGCATACAAAAAGACGCTCTTTTGTCGCCACGTATTGGCGCGAGAAAGTCATTATTTATCAGTTGATTGTAGATTTACTTAAAGGTGCTATAGAGCACAACAGTCCGGTTCCGGAAGTAAAATTCCCATTCATTTATCCCATAGACGAATTGATTTTCAACGGTAACTTATAAAACTTTAAAGTCAGACCTACCATGAGCTACGAGGTTGTTCATTGATGGTATATGCTTCCGTTGAAGCATCCGTCTGCATTATTTCAACTTCATTTAAAAAAATATCATGTTTGAGAGCGGAATTCATGGTAAACAACTACATTACCCATGGTACATCAGAGAAAGATCCACCAATCAGACTCTGCAGCCTCCCTTCACCCTTAAACTACTTATAGATTTGTTCTGATCGGATATTTTGCAATAAACATAAAATATATTGTTTCTATACTTATAAGCAAAAACCTAAAATCAATAGTTTTATATATATTCCCATTGTTTTATATTCAATGACATCATTGGCAATGCTTCATGGGATTGTAGTTTGTGCCCTCATGAAAGGCGGTAAGTGCACAGTCTTGTATCTTTGTCTTTATGTCTGATTTTCAAATACTTTTTTGCCTCAAAACAAAGTTTGTGATGTTGTGATTCACCTCGGAGCTGGTTGATTTGGTTCATGGTGCACAACCCTTTCATGAAGGATTTTATGAAATCCCCATGGAAGAAATTATTGGGAAAAATACTTCTGGAACCCAGAAGGCTGAAAAAATGGGCGGGCACTGTTGCGCTATATTGGTGCGAGAAAGTCATTATTTTTTGAAGATGCCATGAACCTGAATGATCCGCTTTAATTACTACACTATGAGGCTACGTCTACATTAATCCGGATACATTTGAAAATGGCGTTTTTGTTTCAAAACGCTCTCCGTCCACACTAGCGTTTTCCAAAAGTTGCTCATCCACACTGAAGCGTCTGAAAACGCTTGCGTCCCTGTACTGTGCATGAGTAAAACGTAAGACGCTTCGACATGCGTCATTTCCGTCAGACGTTTATTTACCTTCCGCCTCTTTGAAACGTCGCAGCAATGTCGAGGAAAGGCACCGAGTTTTTTAAATGGATGGACAAACATACTCAGGACCCAGGTGTAATGTAATAGCTCTGCACACTTCTCTGATTATTTTAGACACAGTTTGTCGGGCTAATCCAAACACATTCGCCGTTTTTCAGAGTCTACCTTCGTCACTTAAGTAGTATAGAGTACATGCAACCTTTGTAACAACATCCACCGGTGATCTCAGTCCTGTTGTCTGGTCTTGAATATGAGGTCGTAGAAGTTCACTCAGATGATATTAAGAGTCCCTAGACATCCTAAAGATCTCACGCCAGTCCTCGGGCACGATAATTTCATGTACAAAATTATCCCACCACGCACGGGTGCGTCCAGGTCTCACACAAAATCGCCACTCCATGCACGGTCAGAAAAAGCAACTGTCCTCGCGTTCCGCCGCTGAACAACAACTGCGAGTAAACATCCCGTCCACTTTGAAGAAATGTAAACTGAAGTATGTACAAACTGACATTAATCTTTAACAACGCAATCAAACTGGAGGGTAGCCAAAACAACTGCGATACAGCGTCGTCCACCATCTTGTATTGGACTGAATGGGTCACGTGACTGCGTCACATGACTAAAAATGCATCATCGTTTTCAAAAGCCTCCGTTTTCACAGTCCAACGCGATAACGCCGTTTTCAAATGTATCCACTTTGGAGTGCGTTTTCAAAAAGCTTCATTTTCGCGGACAAAAACGCCGTCTCAGTGTGGACAGAAGGCCAAAACGGAGAGAAAAAGATGCGTTTTCAAACTAAAACGTATTCGTGTGGACAAGGCCTGAGAACGCGCCACACGATTGACAGACAGAGAACACACCAAAGTCCTATGATTGGCTGATCAATGAATGTGTCCGAGGCCCGTGGTCACATTTACGTGGTAGGAGAAGGTGCCTCTGGTTGTCCCTTGCAGGGTACTCGACCTTACAAGCTCCACATGGTTAGGATTAGGGTGGGGGTGGGGTTAGGGCATCTGCTGCCTCCCAGGAACAAACTGAGTCTCCTTTGTACAACAGGCTCACATTTTTGTTTGCTGTTTACACAGTGCTGTCAGAGATCGGTGACAGTAAGATATCACAGGACAGTAAGAAGGACATTTTTCTTCATATCATTCCATTAAAAAATGGCTTGCATCACATTTAAGTTGCTATGTCACGTTCACCTAAATTCTTCTACTGTCAATTCTCTGTCAACTACTGTCATGGCAACAGTATGAAGACTTGCTGAGCAAGTTATAGAGCTTCTAAACATAGTGAGCTTATTTATAGCCTTTCTCGTCTGTGCTGCATACTAAAGTTGTTGAAAACAAGGCTGAAAACCCTGGCTCTTTTTAATTTAAGGCTTCTGCTTTTAATCCTCTTCATGTTTTTTCAGATTCAACTCTGGTCGAGACGTTTGCCCTCTTTTAAACTTTCAAACCGGTTAAAAGTGATTGAACTGTGTTTGATATAATTTTAATATAATTTCTCTCAAACAAAATGCTGATTTTAATTAAAAACGTATCAGCGCAAGTGAACAGGGTGATAAGGCAAAGAAGTTACTCCGGCGCAGGTGAACGCGGGGCCTCGTCGCTCGTTTCAGGGTCAGACTGAAAACTCACACGATTAGCAGCTTAATCAAAGTCTCTCTTTGAGCTCTTGGAGACTGTGGGAGCGGCAATGAGAATGATTGTGTGTTTGTGAAGGAGGCGAAAAGAGAGTTCTGTGGCGCTGAAGTGTGCAGAGAAGGTCAGTTCGGTGGGGGCAGGAAAGCACCGGATGGACGGATAGATGAGGGGTCACAGAGGGCAGTTGTATCTGTGATTGCCAAGACGGTTGACCGGATAGTAGTGATCTCTCACTACACCAGACACCTCTGATAAACAGAAGCTGTGTGCAGACTCACTGTGAATCACGCTGCTGAACGAACGCAGCAGATTGAGCAAAAGTCTCAATAATATCTGTTTTGTATATTTAATGCAATTACAGCCAGACTGTATCTCTGCAGCATTTCTACAAATGCATAAGATATTAATTATTCGGTAATATTAATAAGCATATTTCCATCCATAAATGTTAATTATTAGACTAACATATACAGCAATAATTAAAAGCAGTACAGCCAAAGCTATAATATTTCATTTTTAAACAAAAGGCCTACATATATATATATATATATATATATATATATATATATATATATATATATATATATATATATATATATATATATATTTTTTTTTTTTTTTTTTTTTTTTTTTACATTACAATAATTAATTACAGAATTTTGCCATTTTAATTTTCTTTCATTTTTATTTAGCTTAATTGTATTTTAAGCAAAATTTAATTTACCTTTCTTTTGACTAAGGGGTGAAATATGACCTTTTTACATAATAATTAATTTTAATATTTTTTTATACATTTTATTTTTGCCCTTTCTTTTGACTTAGGGGTTATAAATATTAAATTATAATAATAATAATATATAAATGTTACTAATTATCTTGAAATCAGTTGCCGTTTAGAAATACTGTATATAAAACATACATATATATATATATATCATAACAATAATTGATTTTGAGATTATTAGTATTATTTTTATTTTTATTATAATTATTGTATTTTATTTTTACAGTAATGTTTTTTTTTTTTATTTTTTTTTTTTTTATATATTAAAATAAAGTCATTTTCTTTAAGCAAAAATTATTTTTCCTTTCTTTTGACCAAGGGGTGAAGTATGTTTTATTTTATTTTTTACATAATTATTAATTTTAAGATTTTATTTTTGCTGTTACAGTAACAAAAAAACAATGTCATTTGTCAACAATTGTTATCATATATATATATATATATATATCATAATAAATTATTTGAAGATTATTATTTTATTATTATTGTTATTATTATTTTTGCTGTTGCAGTAATGTTTTTTTTTTTTTTTCATTAAAATAATTTCATTAAAAAGGTTTCATTTTCTTCAAGCAAAATTGTTCATTCCTTTAAGGGTGAATTTTTTTTCTGGAATGTGTTTGAAATCATTTTCTATAGTAGTGTAGAAATGACACTTCAGCTTTAAAATGTATCGCAATAGGGCAATGTTTAAATGATCACTAACTAAGATTAAGAAATGCTTCCAAAGGTATTTTTCATTTTTAGTTCATGTTATTATGATGACTAATGTACATGCATGTCCAACTGCTGAAATATGTGTTTTCTCAAGCAAAGATTTTGTATGTTGGTTTTAAACACCTTTAAACAAGGATTTTTGAGACTTCTGTCCTTCAAACTAAAATTTCAATATATTGTAAAAGTTGTCGGTTAAGCAAGTAAACACCATCAAATCACACTGGCATAATTTAAGATAAGAGTCAACTATATAATAAAAGTAGATTTTAACTGAAAGGTTAAACTGTGTTCTCAAGACAAAAGTATTTTTCATAATTGTCAGGTCGGGACAAGTCGTCCCATGTGTTTTATATTTACAAATTTCTGTTACCCCCACCCCATTGTTTTGTGCTGTTAATTGTGACAACCCTGCACTTGGGGCATGTTGTCACACAATGTAAGTGTGTTTAAATGAACTGTACCTTTGTTCCAGGGTAATAAGGGTGGAAATGTTCAAGTGCTTTTTTGATGTCAAAACTTTAAGGTATGTGCCAGCCTACACAGACTCACAAAATTAAACCTGTGGAGTAAAATGTTTGACAACTAGCCCCAATCCCATTGCATATACAATACAAGTGACTATTCTTTGTATTCAGAATATACAATAAAATACACAATATCTTCTACACATGAAGACTGAATGAGATTTGGGGGATATTAGTGTTTGCCATTCTTTCTAAAAAGGGACAGTTTGAGTTATTGCATGACCTCATGATGATTCCTCTACACAATTGTTACAATAGTAACATATTAGTGTCTGAATGTTACTAAAGCAAGTAAATATGATTTTTGTAACATTTATGCATCAAAAGATTGATGAAAATGCTCATAATGAACAACAAAAAAGCAGTACCATAGGATAAAGAATACATTTTCTTTCTGTCTTCCTTTAATTTGTTTTCTGTTTGTTTATCTATAGTTTTTGGCACTGTTGTGCAGCATATGAATGAGCAAAGGTGAAAAGCGAGTGTAAAGAAGCCAGCGTCGCCGGTTAATGAAGCTTGACAAATCTTTGTTGGCTCTGTAAGGCTTATCTGGAGCAGAGCGCATGATGAATCATTGAAAGGGTAGCGGGGGAAGCTTTTAGTTGAATCATATTCCCTAAGGTGTTTCAGTATGTCTGCCAAACATTCAAACAAAGAGTCCTGTACCGTCCTCATGCTACTGTAACACTGAAGTTATACATTTACCAAATGTGGGTGTAAAGCACTCTAACAAACAACTCAAAACACATTTCTAAACAATCTGCTCTCTTTTATTGGTTTTAGAATGAATAAGGCATTTTCAAAACATGTTTTTAACATCTGAAAAATGCCAGCCTTGGAGGAATTAAGATAATAGTGACACAGACAAAACAACGTCAACTTGAGCTCACAAGATTTGTTCAAACACACAGATCTCGTGATTTGTAATAAAAGAATAAATAAAAAAACGTGCAAAAATTGTTGAAGGTCTCTTAAGTTGGCCATCATCACAAAAATTCTGTTGTTTGACACATGCAACTAGTACAGCTATATAGAAAGGTCCAATGTTAAAATATACAGTTTAGAAATACACAATATTTTAATGCTGCTATTGGCCAATCAGAATGAAGTATCGCAGAGAGTTGTGTAATATTTAATTATACAGATGTGCATCTCATACAAAGACGTCTATCTTTCAGGACTCACATGGTTATGAAACTTGACTTTACATGACTGCAAAGGAAAGAAAAATCGCAAATGAGATCTCTTTAAGGTTTGTTTCCATAGACAGCAATCAGATTAAGTGGAGAGCAAGTTGAGACTTTTGCTGAATTATCCTGCTTCTCAGATGTTTCTAATAAGAAAAAGACTGACATGTGACTTTCAGAGAAGTTATCAACAATGTCCCAAAAGTCTGCAATCAAAATATCGAGATCTCAATGTGAACTCAACATTTATCATCACATTCTCCCAAGAGCAAATTATATGAGCTGTGCAATTCACATTAATTTTTATTGCTCTATACTTAATTACTGGATGTCAACATTTACCTCATTTGTGTCTGTTTTTATTTCCTAAGGACCTTTAAGAGAAATATCAGAGATACTTCAAAGAAACATAACTGAGAACCCCATTAGTGGTACTTGATTTAACTGCAGCATTTGATACAGTTGGTCATTCAGTTTTAATTGATACATTAAAGAGATGGGTGGGAATCTCTGGGGTGGCTTTAGACTGGTCTGTTTCCTATTTGAAGAATAGAAAATTTGTAGTGTCTGTTGGAGATACATCCTCCTATTCAAAAATTAATTGTGGTGTTCCGCAAGGATCACTGTTAGGGCCAATATCGTTTTCACTATGTATGTTACTGCTTGGTTCTGTACTTTGTAAATACAATATTCATTTTAATTGCTATGCAGATGACCTGCAATTGTATTTCTCGTTGAATCCCAATTATCTGTATCATTTAAATGTTCTTCAATCATGTATAGTAGATATAAATGATTGGATGGCATGTAATTTCCTGCAGTTAAATACTGATAAAACAGAGGTTGTCAAAATCGGTCATGATTCTAACAAAAGTCAGATTGAGTCAACACTTAATCAAGTGATCCCGAATATTTGGCAGGTGGTGAGAAATTTGGGCGTCTACTTTGAGACTAATTAAAATTTTGAAAACCATGTCAGGAAGTTAGTTCAATCTTGTTTTTATCAGTTAAAGAACATTTCCAAGGTGAGACATGTCTTGAGTTTCAAGGAGGCAGAGAAGCTCATACTTGCTTTTATATCATCTCGCCTTTATTGCAATGGACTGTTTTCAGTTTTAAATCAATGCACTTTAGCATGGCTACAATCGGTGCAGAATGCTGCAGCTAGACTTTTAACATGAACAAGGACTTTTAATCATATTACTCCAGTTTTAGCTTCTTTGCATTGGTTACCAATTCATTTTAGGGTTGATTTTAAGATTTTATCAATTACATATAAGGCATTACATGGGTTGGCGCCTGAATATTTAGCAGAACATTTAAGACCTTATGAAACAGTTAGACCTCTTAGTCCCCGGTTTCACCAGGTACTAAGATTTTCCTCTGACCTCTCTCATTAACAAGCCGTTTTCGCCCACAGAACTGCCACTCACTGGATGTTTTTTGTTTTTGGCACCATTCGGAGTAAATTCTAGAGACTGATGCGTGAAAATCCCAGGAGATCATCAGTTACAGAAATACTCAAACCAGCCCATCTGGCACCAACAATCATGATACGGTCCAAATCACTGAGATCACGTTTTTCCCCATTCTGATTGATGTGAACATTAACTGAAGCTCCTGACCCGTATCTGCCATGGCTGAAAAATAAAGTAAAATGAATACATACATATATATATATATATATATATATATATATGTGTGTGTGTGTGTGTGTGTGTGTGTGTATATACAAAGTATATATATTGTAAAATCTATTTAGTTGACCTTAGATTTTCTAAGGCAATCGGTCTGCGTGCTTTTTCAAAGTAAGCATACTTATTTGTCTCAAGTGAACTTCAGTACAGTTGACTGGTTACAAGTAAACATAACCCATCTGTGATTAATGTATCATTGTTTTTAACTATTTAAATTAAGCACGTCTTATACAGTATAAGGGACACTAGGTTAGCCATGTGGCACATTGGATTCTCCTCAGTGCTTATTAGTGCACATAAATCTGCACTTTTGTAAAATACAGTTGAGTAAAGACAAATGGCTCAGAGGTAACACTAATCACCCTAATGTTGACATCACACAAATCACAACTATCAACCAGCTACAACAACAACAATAATCATAAGAATTAAAAGTATATTAATTTTTGATAACAATTCTTATATTTCTCAATAAGCTTGATAAGCATAAGCTTGTCTTGACCAAAAATGCATAATTTATTCCAGTGAAAGGGCTTATGGGTGTCCCACACAATGTAGATTTTGTACTTGATAATTTTTAGTTAGTTGTACTCAAAGCCAAAGTTTAAAGAGCATATATATTTGAGTTATGATTCCAATATGTGACATTTCAAGTACTGTTTGATTAGGACCACTTGATTGTTTTTATTAATGACAACTTTATGGTTTAGAGAGTAACAGGAACTGAATTATAACTAGTAAGAATAGTAATACAAATAAAGCTTAAGTCTTTAGATAACTATTAGTATTTACAGTATATATATATATACACACACACACACACTGTAAATACTAATAGTTATTTAAAAATAAAAATTGTTGACAACATACAATATACAGGCCCCCCCCCTCCCCCCATAAAAATGGGGCAAATATGACTGATTGCTCATATCTTAAAAATGCATAAAGGCATTTGCATGATTTTTTGCGTACTTCTACGACTTTTTGTAAGCAAGAAAATAACGTCACTGTGACGTCATCATGAACAACAACTTGCTACAAATAAATAAATCGTTTACCACCCCCCCCCCCCCAGAAAAAAACAACAACAAATAAATAAATAGAAACGGGGCCTCATTGCGAAAGAGAAGCACCTATGTTTGCTGTCATTGAAAACTTAGCTAAACGATTTATTTATTTGTAGCGAGTTGTTACTGACGCCACAGTGACATAATTTTGTTGTTTACAAAAAGTTGTAGAAGTACACAAAAAATCGTGCAAATGCCTTTATGCATTTTTCAGATATTTGCAATCAAACAAAGTGGCCCCATTTATTTTTTATTTTATTTTTTTTATTTATATATATATATATATATATATATATATATACACACAGTATAAACTACTAATTGCATAGTGGGTTGGTAAAATCTATGGTAACTGAAAAACAGAAATAAAGGCATACATGTGAGTGATATTTTAAGACACAACATTAAAGTGGTTTTATGATAGATGTGTGAAATGCTTTGCTGGTTTGTGTGTGTTGACTTGAGACGGCAGTATTTATTGCAAAGATGCAAAAAGCTGGAAGTCCTGCTGCGCTCAGCACATTTGTTCTTCTGTTGTGAAATCTGGCAAAACACTGAATTGAAATAAAAAACAAAAAAACAACGCAATAACTGCCCCATTTACAGTCACCCAGAGCTCTCAAACTGAGATAACACAGAGAATGCTTTTACAGTCTCTGAACGATGACAGCTGACGGTTAGTAATAGAGTTAACCTGAGATATACCTCCCTATACCATTTATATAGAAAACAGGCTTCAATAAGGAGCATGTTGTAGAGTAAGCAAGTTATTAGAAGGTTGGTTATTGCTTAGATAACATGGAGTGTCCACTTTTATTAACAGTATTACTGCATTACTAATAGTTAGTATATATCTGAGCATGTAATATACATTTTCTTTTAAGTACAGTGTCAACTTTGTCTCAGATGTTTCTCATAAAATTCCCGACACAAAAGAGTCAATTGTTGGCATCCAGTAAGAGTATAGAGCTGTAAAATGAATGTTGACTGAGAGTTTGATGAGAAATTATTGAGTTCATATTGAGATCTCTGACTTTTGTATTTGGACATTAGTATTTGATAGAATATGTTTAATTGATATAAAAAAATGCCATTTTTTTTGCAGTATTTTGAAATAAATGTTACAGTATTTGCAAGTATGTGACTTTTTTTTAAAATATCAATTTAAACTATTTATTGACATGAATATGTTTTGCATGTATTGCCATATAGCAGATTTCTGCAGCCATGAAAGTTGTCCTTCATAAGACAACTTTCTTTATGAAAAACACAATTAGAGGCCTTAAAATTGCCATTTCAACATATTTGCTCTCATTTAATCTCATCGCTGTCTAGAAGAAACAATTTGGATGTTAAAGAGATCTCATTTGTGGCTTTTGTTTCCTTTGGGCAGTAACTAAAATACAAATTAAATATAGAAATCTGATACACTGGTGGCCAAAAGTTTGGATTAATGTACAGATTTTGCTGTTTCAGAAGGAAATTGGTGCTTTAATTCACCAAAGTGGCATTCAGTTGATCACAAAGTATAGTCAGGACATTACTGATGTAAAAAACAGCACCAACACTATTTGAAAAAAGTCATTTTTGATCAAATCTAGACAGCAGCCATCACTCCAACACCTTATCCTTGAGTAATCATGTTAAATTGATCATTTGGTACTAGATAATCACTTGCCATTATATCAAACACAGCTGAAAGCTATTTGGTTCATTAAATGAAGCTTAACATTGTCTTTGTGTTTGTTTTTGAGTTGTCACAGTATGCAATAGACTGGCATGTCTTAAGGTCAATAATAGGTCAAAAATGGCCAAAAAGAAACAGCTTTCTCTAGAAACTCATCAGTCAATCATTGTTTTGAGGAATGAAGGCTATACAATGCTTGAAACTGCCACAAAACTGAAGATTTCAAAGGTGTACACTACAGTCTTCAAAGACAAAGGACAACTGGCTCTAACAAGGACAGAAAGAGATGTGGAAGATCAGATGTACAACTAAACAAGAGGATAAGTACATCAGAGTCTCTAGTTTGAGAAATAGACGCCTCACATGTCCTCAGCTGACAGCTTCATTGAATTCTACCCGCTCAACACCAGTTTCATGTACAACAGTAAAGAGAAGACTCAGGGGTGCAGGCCTTATGGGAAGAATTGCAAAGAAAAAGACACTTTTGAAACAGAAAAGCAAAAAGAAAAGGTTCAAGTGGGCAAAGAAACACAGACATTGGACAACAGATAATTGGAAAAGAGTGTTATGGATCTTAACCCCATTGAGCTTTTGTGGGATCAGCTAGACTGTAAGGTGTGTGAGAAGTGCCCGACAAGACAGCCACATCTATGGCAAGTGCTACAGGAAGTGTGGGGTGAAATGTCACCTGAGTATCTGGACAAACTGACAGCTAGAATAACAAGGATCTGCAAAGTTATCATTGCTGCACGTGGAGGATTTTTTTGATGAGAACTCTGAAGTAGTTTAAGAAGTTCTGAACATTTCTTTCATATTGTAATAGTAATTTTTCACATTATTAATGTCCTGACCATACATTGTGATCAGCTGAATGCCACTTTGGTGAATTAAAGTACCAATTTATTTTCATAAGAGCAAAATCTGTACATTATTCCAAACTTTTGGCCACCAGTGTATATATGTACATATATACAACATAACAATAATTTTATATGTACATATTCAAATTCCACTGATTTTGGGAAAATATACGTTTTCTAGACATAATAGTTTTCCTAAAAATTTATGTCCACATAAGTGGACAGCAAGACTACGTTATGAAATTTTAAATAACACTAAAGCTATAGAAAGTCCGAATTTTTTCATCAAATGTTTGTTTCCAGGAGTGTTGATTATTCATGTTTTTGAGACAATAGAGACATTACAGCTGATATTCTGTAAAGATTAATAATTAATTATGTTTCAAAGTAATGTCCAGCATCATCCAATCACTGTCAATCATGTTAAAATAAAATGATACATGATAAATTCTGAATCTATGTACTGATTATCATTGTCACATGTCTGTCAAACATGTTGAGTGATCCAAACATCATCTGCAGCCTGAAACTGAACTTTTGATCAGATTTTAGGAGTGAATGCACTTTTGAGGAAATGCAGAACCAGTTTCCACGTATGTGGACATCATGTTTATCAGCATGCTGACGTGTTAAAAATAAACAGATTTTTTAAAGCAGCATATCAAACGAGACCAGAGGCTCTCCTCTTTACAACCAAACAGGTTTCAATGAAAAAACTTAAAGAGACTTCTTACCAGAAGCACTTTTGTTGGCACTGCATCCGTATGAGCGCTTCACGGAAATCGATGTCCATGTATGTGGACGCAGGGTCACACGATGTGTTTCATATATCAGATATCTGTAGCCACGCAAGTCGTGAAAGATTTTTTATCTATGCCTTGATTAGACTTGAATCAGAACAGATTTAAAGGCCTCACACTTGACATTTCAATGTATTTGCAGAGATCTCTATTCAAAATATCTCATTCGTGACTTTCCTTTCATACAGATCAATATAAGAAACCTTGAGCAGTATAATTTTCCTACTAAAACTTAAACTTGTTTCTTCCAAGTTCAGATTTCACATATTCCATAACACATGATCCCTCAGTAGTGGCCACCTGCCCTCAACAACTGTAAATATCTCACTGGACTCTGATAAAGAATATTTACAGCATAGCTATATGAAAACCCTCAGCGATAATGAATGAAAGCCAAGACCTTGGTCACGCAACCCTGGAGGAGACGCTCAAACATTCGCTCATTTTCTCCTGTTGAGAGGGACTCTGGTAACCTTGACATGCCTGATCGCTTCACGTGTGTGTGTGTGTGTGTCCACATTCCCCCCAAAGAGGCCTTGCCAGGGTCCTTGAGTCTGTTGAATCATGGGAGACGGATCCGCTTGGCGCTGGGAGAGTGGGAGACCCTGAAAGATAAGAAACATTAGAGCCATCAGAGAACATTCTGTTCCAAAATCTCAGCTCCGCTTTCTTGCCTTTGACGTCCAGGCTGTAGATAGCAGGCCATCTGCCCAGGGGGACAAAAACACCATGCACCATAATGGGCATCGCTGCCAACCAATGCCAATGTTCCATCATACTCTAGTTTACAATGTGTTGTTTTTGTGCTAAACTCTGCACAGTAGCAAAGATTACAGATGCCAAGTGAGGAGGAGGAGGAGGAGGAGGAGGAGGGCTGAAAACAGTTACTGTGTCTTCCTCAAACATCTTCAAGGTCTCCGCTAAGGAATAAATTCCCAAGAGGATGAGTTCTGGGAGAGGAGATCGTCCTGGCAGTGAGTTGGGTAAGTCTTATGTCTTACTGTGCTTTTGTGAGTTTCTTTTTCTTCTAAGTTGCCAGAAAAGTTGGTCATTTATAACAGGTTTGCATTTGCATGCATTTAAATTTGGCGATACTTAATATTACAGAAGTTTAAGTCCTTACATTTAAAAATAACTAAATTAAACTTAACGAATGAAAATGTGGACACGCTGAATTTGTTTTGCATGTTCTTAAAGACACTTTGATCTAAAAGCTTAGCTGTAGACCAAGACGTGTCTACGTTCAAATTTATTTACAAATCTAAAATGATCATTTGAAAAATATGTGTTTTTGAGAGCTGGATAGTTTTCATTTGTTTACCCGTTTTTGGTCACTACATAATTTCCATACTTTCATTTCATAGTTTTAATGAGTTTACGATTATTGTCAAATGTGCAAAATAGCCATAAGATGACAAACCTGTCTTTAACATCACTTGTCTGTCTGTCTTTTATCGTCCCAATCCTCCCAAAGGTCTTCATGGCTGAATGTTCATCCACACTCGCTGTTCCTTTTTCCTATGCATATACCTCTTTGAGATGTAGCTTTAAAGAGGCATAGGGCATGGGAAAATGGGGCTGCAGAGGTATTCCACACCAGCATCACCTGCCATCAGACCCGCAAAAGCTTCGATCAGCGCTCAGCACACTTGGAGATCATTAAAATTAATGATGCTGAAATACTTTGAAATTCTGTCGAATCTTCAGTTTCATGTGCAAATAAAGGTCAATGTGTGTTCCTCTGTGTGTTTAACTTAATAAAGTGAGTTGAAAGAATCTTCTAGTGTGTTGGTGTCTTCTTTTTGTGTATTCTTTTGATATAATATAGTGTTTGATGCATGTAACGGCACTGTAGGAAATGATGTAGATGTTTAGCTTTTTAAGAGTTCACACAACTTATAGCCTTCAAAATGTTCCAGTCAACTTAACATGTTAATGTTTTGATTGTATCAACTTGTTAAGTTGAATTAACATGTGGCGCAACTTTCTAATTCAAATATATTGAACATTAACTATGGCCTTGATAACAAAAAACAAAAACAAAAAAACAACAACAATACAACTAAATATATTCAAGTTATCTGAATAAAACTATAAATCCAGTTTAAATCCACTTTACTTAAAACAAAGAAACTTTTGTCAATATATTTTTGTTGTCTCAACCAAACTGATATTTATATTTTTAATCAAAGTGAAAAAACTACGTTGTTTCTATACAGAATAACATTATTGAATTTTTTAAGTAAAACTAAAGAAATTTGATAAATAAAGTACATATTTAAAAAAATATATTTTTCAATTACTTTTAAAACTAAGTAACTATGTTAAATTCATAGCAATTATGCATATATAAGAACAAAAATTATTTTATTAAATTGTGTAAATTAAATAATTGTGTATAGGATAGGATAGTTGTTTTTATTTTTCCTTTTAATATTTAGTATTTTATTAATTGTATTTATTTATTTTTATTTATTTTAAGACTTTTAAAACAAAGGAATAAATTCATGATAAATTCATAAAATGTATGCACATGTAAGACGCGTTTTAAAAAGTGTCATAGTTTCACATAACAGTTCGTTTTTATTGATTTTTTTTAACTCTACTGTGTGTGTAAATGTCATGTGTAAGGTTACTAATGCTTTGACAATATAAAGACTTTTCTCACATTTCGTGAATCTTCAATCTACACAATGTTGAAAGTTTACCCCCGAATTTCAGCTGAGCCTGATACATCAAAATGAACACACAATTAACTTAAGTTGTTTAAATCAGTCACTCTTTTTATCCGTCTAAATTAAGGACTCTGCAGCTTTTCATGCAGTTATCTAGAAAACAACTCTGTCTAACACAGTAAAAAGATGATAAATGGAGATCTCACATGGGTATCATGGAAACAGGCCTGTGGAATCATTATCAAATCAAAGACAGCAAGTGCCCTCTCTCTCTCTCTCTCTCTCTCTCTCTCTCTGTCACACTCAGTGCAGCTCGTCCCCTCAAGTGCTCATAAAAGCAGCTGAATGAGATGAGAGCAGCATTTAGACGTCTATAGTCCTCACCACAAACACTAGAGAATGCCTGGCAACCAGCACACAGTACCACAGGTCTCAGGCCAGCTGAGAAAATAGATACATGCATATTGTATGTGGCTTCTACATGCATCTTTGGACATAAGTCACACTTACTGTGTCTGAATGTCATTGCATTTATTTGGAAAAAAGACAGCATAAATCAAGTGAAAATCTGTGGGGACCTGGGTATATCAGCGAGTATTGACACTGACTATCACCCCTGGAGTTGCGAGTTCAAATCCAGGGTGTGCTGAGTGACTCCAGCCAGGTCTCCTAAGCAACCAAATTGGCCCGGTTGCTAGGGAGGGTAGAGTCACATGGGGTAACCTCCTTGTGGTTGTGATTACTGGTTCTCGCTCTCAATGGGGCGTGTGGTAAGTAGTGCGTGGATCATGGAGAGTAGCATGAGCCTCCACATGCTGTGAGTCTCATGCAGTGGTGATGGCTTAGTGGGCTAAAGCACATAACTTGTAATCAGAAGGTTGCTGGTTCGATACCCACAGCTACCACCATTGTGTCCTTGAGCGAGGCACTTAACTCCAGGTTGCTCCAGGGGAATTGTCCCTGGACAAGCGACACTGTAAGTTGCTTTGGATAAAAGCATCTGCCAAATGCGTAAATGTCAATGCACAACAAGCCACGTGATAAGATGCACGGATTGACTTCTCAGAACCCAGATTGAGGCGAGTAACCATGCCAACACGAGGACCTACTAAGTAGTGGGAATTGGGCATTCCAAATTGGGAGAAAAAAATCAAGTGAAAAGCTGCAGTGTCCTTAATTAGACAGATAAGAAGACTGATTTAAACAACTGAAGTTCATTTGTGTGTTCATTTTGATTTATCAGGCTCAGCTGAAATTCGGGGGTAAACTTTCAACATTGTGTAGATTCAAGAAAAGTCTTTATATTGTCAAAGCATTAGTAACCTTACACATGACAATTACACATGCCATTTAAAAACAAAAATTATAAAAAAGTAACTGTTATGTAAAAACTAAGACATTTTTAAAACACCTCTTACATTTCAATATATTTTATGAATTTATCATGAATTTATTCCTTTGTTTTAAAAGTCTTAAAAGAAATGAAAATAATAATAATAATAATAATGTTAAAAGGAAAAATAAAAACAACTATCCTATCATTTACACATACCCACAATTTAATAAAATATAAATGAAACTGTTATAAGAAACTTATATATTTTTTCTTATATATGCATACATGCTATGAATTTAACATAGTTCCTTAGTTTTAAAAGTTTTTAAAGAGAAAAATAGAATAAAATAATAAAAATTAAATAAACCAAAATAATTATGTTATACTTAAGCATTTAAAAAAATAAAAATAAAAAAATAAATAAAACAAAAACATATTTATATGTGAATTTATCAAATTTCTTCATTTTCACTTCGTGCCGCCAAAACAGTGCCAACCCGCGTCTCAGAACAGCATTCAGAGATGATATTCTTCTCAGCACAATTGTACAGAGTGGTTATCTGAGTTACCGTAGACTTTGTCAGCTCAAACCAGTCTGGCCATTCTCTGTTGACCTCTGTCATCATCAAGATGTTTCCATCCACAGAACTGTCGCTCACTGGATGTTTTTTGTTTTTGGCATCATTGTTGTGTGTGAAAATCCCAGAAATACTCAAACCAACCCATCTGGCACCAACAATCATGACACGGTCCAAATCACTGAGATCACATTTTTCTGATATCATTTGTAATATGAATGTCCTGCATGATAATGTCATGATCTTTAGTCTCATACATTGACTCCAGTGCATTGCAGCACCATTAGCACATCCTCATTTAATCTCATGACAGTTGAATAAACACTAAGAATTGTCTAGATTAACACTGAAAGAGCATTAAATCTATTCTGCTCCGTTTAATGGCTAGATTCGATGAACATCTAATTCACAGGTTTTGGTTAGTTGAAGCAACACAGATTGCTGAGCTCGTTTCCATACTCATTCAATAGGACAGCAGTGCCACCCTGTGGCCACACACACACACACACACACACACACACACACACACACACACACACACACACACACACACACACACACACACACACACACGCACACACACACACACACACTTTCTTTTCAACATTTGAGGGACTGACATAAAGATACTGAAACAGATGTTGACCAAGGGTTATTATTAATTGAGTTTTGGGGAAATTTATATTTTCACAACAGTATATGGCTTTATACATTATTATGGGTCTCTGGGCTGAGCTTAATTATCTTGGTCGTGACAGCTGTTTTAGCAATGTCTAGAAATATTTTTTTTTTCCTTCTTAATATATTTAATTGAAAATATATTGAATGGAAAATAAAAAAAGAGTTGAACCATGCCAGATGTGAGTATATTAGCATAGAAGCTTCTACATTTTTTAATTACGGAAGCCCCAAACCGCACTGTAAAAAAACATTTTTGACTAGGTTAATTTTTTTTAGGTATCTTAGTGCCTTTTTGAGAGAAAAAAATTTTTGCAAGAATTTTTATCTTTTTATTATTATTTTTAAAAATATTTTGAGAGAGAAAAAAACATATATGGAGGGGGAAATTAAGAAAAAGAGAGAGAGAAAAAAAAACATTTTTAGAGAAAAAAAAAAACTAAAAAAAATTTCCAAATTTTTTGGACAGATTTTTATTTATTTATTTATTTTTTACACTTTTTGTTGGCTAAGGAAGGCACTAAGACACTTAAAATAATAATAACAATAATAATAATCACCTAGTGAGAAAACAAAACAATTCACAGTGCGATTAGGGGCTTCCATATGAACTAAAGCATTTTTGAACAAATAAATAAATAAATAATAATAAAAATGTAAGGTACAAAAGTATAAATGAATATTTGATTATCCTCACCTGATCATCTGGGTTGTGAGGTGAAAATGAACATCTGAAAGCCTGAAAGCAAAACATTATATTATTAATTATCATTATTTTGCATTAACATAATGTTCACTATAGCTGTTACCTTTTGATGTGTGATGGGTTGACCTACACCAGGATTATCCAGAAAAGCTTTCAAAAATACAAACCTCCTCTTACCTCGACCAGTGTCAGAAAGCAAAGATACAGTCAGATAAACTGGTTGAAATAGGATCAAGAATTAAAAGCGAACACCACAGAGACTTATGTTTAGGGTATTATAATATAGATTTATTCACAGCTTTCTATATAGCTCATTCAGTAGTTTGGAAGGTCATTTTTACTTCATACACATGATCAGAGATGATAGCAGATGGTAGATCTATAGATTTCTCTCTTACTTGAACTCAGCTGTGAGTCTTGTCACTTTGTGGTGTGTTTGTTTGCTGACTTTTTACACTTTCTGCCTTCAGATCATCACAAGAGCACATTGACTCTCATTCAGTGTCCCAGTCAAAGGCTGTTCGGACCCGGGACAGACTGCATGGCGCCAGAGTTTCTCGCCTGTGCTGCGGGTGTGATCTTCTCCATTCAGACTCGCTGGGACTCAGTGGATCTCAATCATCTGCTCGTTATCGTGGCTTTGATGTTCTTTTGAAGGCGCTAATGGCCCGAAAGCTTCTGTCGCACCGGCCGGCCGCTATCTGCATGAATCCGCCCACAGGAGCAAATCAGCACACCAGACGAGACGAGACCAGAGAACAGAGACCAGCCCAGATCTCAGATAGAGTCCCGACGCCAAAATGCCATATTCAGGATTTGTGAAGATGCTAAATTGTTTACAAACCGCTGAACTGTCCTGCCAGTTCTATTATCCGACAAAGGACTTTCTCATTCAGTAAATATATCTTTACAAGAACGTTGTGATTAAGAGGCCACTCAAATGTACCATGGTATTACCATGCTTTTTAAGTACATTGGAGTTCCTCATAAATACCATGGGACATGAATAGACCTAGGCTAGGGTACAACAGGCATAAAGGCCCCGTGGGGTAAAAGGCTCCTTACAGTATTTTCTCCCAAAACACTAAATAGCAACAAAAGCTACCACAGTACTTTTCTAAACACCTGCTTGTCACTATACACTGCAAACTATTCCTGATCCATGAGATCATTATAGCTGTGATGTCTAAAGTTTGATTTTGAGACCATTTGATCTCATTTTTAATATATATATATATATATTGCAGATTTATGCAGCTAATGAAAATCCTTGAAATTATCAAATTTATTTTGAGACAAAAAACGTATTTATCATTTTCAGTTTTGTTTTAGGTCATTAAATCAAACATTTTATAAATAACTGTCTAATAAGTGAAAGGATAGTATTTGGGGTAAAAAGCCCCCCTGTTGCAGGAGCTAAAGGCCCCTATAAAACACATTGTTTTTCTTAAGTGGGGCGAATAGATTTGTTATGAAAATTGTTGAGTGTACTCACATTGACTGATCCAATCATAATGGAGATTCATTTGTTTATAGAATACTTGAGATGTTATAAAATGCCAAATGTGTTTGAAATGAACAGGACATTGTGCACCATTTACGTATTATCTTCATTTATTACTCATAAAAGCATCTTGCAGTCTCAAAATCGTTGACAATTTTTTCCACTGTAACTATTGCCCCTATATTTACACGATATCCCCACAAGTGTAGAGTAAAAGGTCCCCTCATCACTTTTTTTTTTTTTTTAAACTGAATTTATATCAAAATAACTTTCTGTTATTATTACTTTTCACACAAATGATGTTGCTCCATCAATATTCAATAAAAAGAAATCAATTATTGAAATCTTGATACATTTTGTGACCAGAAAAAAGGCTAATTTTCCTTTAAGACTGCCTTTACAGGGCAGTGGTAGCTCAGCGGTTAAGGCTCTGGGTTACTGATCAGAAGGTTGGGGGTTCAAGCCCCAGCACCACCAAGGTGCCACTGTTGGGCCCTTGAGCAAGGCCCTTGACCTTGTCTGCTCCAGGGGTGCTGTATCATGGCTGACCCTGCACTCTGACCCCAGCCTAGCTGGGATATGTGAAAAAGAAGAATTTCACTGTATATGTGCAAATGTATAATGTGTGATCAATAAAGAAAATTATAATTATTTACACAATACCATGATATTAACCATTTCAGACCCCAGTTATGTTCCAGGGACACAACAAACATGACCAAGCTTTCTTTCCACTCTAAATGCAGCCTTAAATGATAATCAGTCAAAAAAAAATAATTGTTTAATAATGTTTTAATACATTAGTTATTTCTGGTATCCATTACAAAGGACACTGGAATTATGTCATATTTTTGACCTTATGTCACATGCCGTCATCATCTAATCTAATAATTCTTAGCTTTTTTGTGGGTGGCACCAATGAACAAAAACCTTAAAAACTGCAGAGAAAAGTGATGTGCATTGGAATGAATGAGAGTGCCATGATATTCTCTGGTGTACCATTTAAATACAATAGGGCATACATTTGGTAAACAATCAGTTCCATAGTATTTCCATCACTGTACCATGTACTTTACTTTTTAAGGGGTTAAAAAAAACATGTCATAGCAGAACGATGAAACTATCTTATTGTTTATAATGAAAGAAATATTCCTGGTTCAATGCAAGTTAAGCTGAATCGACAGCATTTGTGTCATAATCAACCTACTTGAAATGTGCAGCCAAACGTGTTAAGAAGCACGTAATTTCAGTTTTGCAAAAACGTTGCAATGCTCACGTAAATTTCATGAGACCAGACTGGTCATAATGTTGATTACCACAAAAATCTTATCGACTCATCCCTCCTTTTCTTAAAAAAGGCAAATATCGAGATTACAGTGAGACACTAACAATGGAAGTCAATGGGGTCAATTTTTGGAGGGTTTAAAGGCAGAAATGTGGAGCTTATAATTTGCTTATAATAAAGCACTTGCATTAATTCTTCTGTTAAAACTTGTGTATTATTTGAGCTGCAATTTTGTTTTAATCATCATTTAGTCATTTTAGGGTTTAAAGGTTTATTGACATTACATCGTCATGGCAACAAAGTTGTAATATCGGCTCTAACTTTCCACAGATGTGGTTAGTAAGTGATTTTATGACAGTAAAATCATGTTAACACACATATTGTTTATGTCTTATGTCTATACTTTTGAAATAGTGAGTATTTTAATGTTTGACCCCATTGACTTCCATTGTATAGTGTCTCACTTAAGAACACAGATTTTTGCTTTTTTTTTTTTTTTTTTTTTAAAGAAAAGGAGGGACGAATCTAAATGTAATTTTGTGGAAATCAATATTAAATTAAGCTTAACTTGTATTGAACCCAGTATAGTCCTTTAAGAAAGTTTAACATGGGTCTGTTTCTCTCTTCTTACTGCTGTTATTCAGCGCTCTATATTTTTATCTTCTTTTGCAAAACTGTGAAAGCATCGTTGATTTTTTCTATTCCTGTTGGAGCAAGCAGGAAGCAAAAATCTAATTTGCTGTGGTCTCCCATTCACCTGCATTCAAGTTGACCCTGCTATATGTGAAAAGGGATCATATTTTGCCCTCTGTTTTGTTTTAGTATTACTCTTGATGATAAAATGATTAAACAGTAGACTATTAGAGACCTTATATTGGGAGTGTATAAAAGACTGAACTCAAAATGCCCAACAAAAGCTTGATAGAGTCAAGTCATTAATTGTTTATTTCATTTTCATAGTGATTTATTTATGTACAAACATTTACAATTTCTTTATAGAACTACAGACAGTGCTTGCTTCTATATTTTACTTTTAGAAACCCCATTTTGGGGGTATTTTATATATTATATCTAGATTCTAGATTACAAATGTGAGATTATGTATAAAGCATCAAATATATAGACTACAGATTTAATAGTAGCAGGGAGCGAACAGAATCTGGTGAATGTGTTGCTGTTGTTGCATCTGTTGTACAGGGATCCGCTGAAGGGGTTGCTGATGGGGGTAGTAGAGGGAAAGGCGCTGTCCACTCATGGCGTGGTGCTGAAACGACGCAGGCGCAAAAGCGACTGGAGGTGTAAAATACTCAGTGCGCATGTCTTGAACTTGGCGCTTCAACTTCATCCGTCTATTTTGGAACCATGTTTTCACCTGGAAAAATGATAACAATACATACATATATCAGATTAATATCGACTTCCAAAGTTGCGTTTTCATGCACCTTAAAGGAATATTCCGGGTACAAGTTAAACGCAATCCACAGCATTTGTGGCATAATGTTAATAACCACATAAAATAATTTCGCGCGAATTTCCATTTCTTTATAAAAGCAAAATTCGAGGTTACATAGAGGCACTTACAATGGAAGTGAATGCGGCAAGAAATGTGAAGCTTATGATTTTATAAAAGCACTTAAAAGCAATCTCTTAAAACGTGCATTATTATTATTTAGTGTTTCTGGCGACACGCCATCATGCCAATTAAGTTGTAAAATTGAATATTAGGCTACTTTACACAGAAAAGGTTAGTAAGAGATTTTATCACACTAAAATCATGGCTATGTTTGAAACTGCCAGTATTTTAAAGTTTATGGATTAGCCCCATTCACATCCATTGTAAATGTCTCACTGTAATTTGTATTAATTTATGTAAATGTTACGCGTCGAAATTAATTTGTGTGGTAATCATCATTATGTCACAAATGTTGTCAATTGCTCACCTTGTATTGAAACCTGAATATTCCCTTAAATGTCAATGGGAATCAATGCTGTAAATGTATTTGGACTAAATCAATCTGACTATATTAAGTGACACCAACGAAAGTAATTTGAAGTTTCTTTTTTCTTTTATATATATATATATATATATATATATATATATATATATATATATATATATATATATATATATATATATATATATTACAGTAGGGCAAATACGTATATTTGTATAGACGCATACATACCTGAGTTTCAGATAGGTGCAGCTTCTCAGCTATTTTTCGTCTTTGAGTTGCACCGAGGTATTTATGCTTGTTGAAGGTTTTCTCTAAACGAGAGATCTGGTCTGAGGTGAACTTGGTTCTGGCGCGACGGTGTGGTCCAGATTCTCCTTCACTGTCATCACCAGCATCACTCTCAGAGGCAGTTGTGTATCCACAGCTGTCTGATGTGTTGAAAAGAAAAGGCTAGTTACAGATCAAAAAATCTAAATAACACCTTTGAATGTCGGATACTACAATGAGAAAGTCAAACTTACTTGTAGGGGACGACGGGGCCTTCTTCTCTCCTTTGTGATCTTGTCCAACCAAGTCAAGTAGGCCTATATTTGTAGATGCTTTTGGAAGATCTCCGTAAGGTTTATATGAGTTGCCTCCATTGTCCTGGTCCAGCTGTTGAGCATGGAAGCTCTGGGACAGCCACTCCACAGAGAAGTTCTTGGACATGATGGTTCCTCTTTAAAATATTAAATTAGCTGTTGTCCTTTGGGTCAGTACACTGAGGTTTATGTAGGAGGTGCTCCGTTCATTTGCATGAGTAGGGAATCTCGGCGGATTTATAACTATTTGATGGGCGTTGTAATTGGAGTTAATAGACGTCGCAATGGGCTTGTTCACACGTTGGACTTGTTATATCCAGGCGCCACCGTGTCTGAGCACCTCAAGTACCTGAGAAGAGCACGGATGAATAATCATCCATGATACAATCAAATGACGGAGGGCAATATCATCATCTCAAGACAAGACATAATCCATTGGGCGATAATCTCGAGATTAAAGACTGTCGTTTCTTTGGGATCACTGTTTTACTTACAGTGAGATAATGTCTTGATCCCTTTTGTAGTTGAATCGTTCCAATCTATGCAAATGCATCGACTCGCAAAATGCTTGTTTGTTACATTAAAAGCATTAAACGAGACTACGGGGTTTTTCATCTTCACATGAGTGTGATTTATTCTCCTGTTGCATCTTTTATCTTAGTTCTTCAACATGTAAAACTACTGTGAGACACCCAACACCCGATTTGAGCCCCATACACCCTCTCAGCCCAAATGTGGTGTCTGCTGAGGGTGTTTTCTTCTCTTTTGTTTGCTGTCAAAGAGCAATGACAGAGAGGAAAATAGAAAAGCGTTTGATGTCTGCTGGCGCAAAATTTAAATTTTACTCCGGCGCCTCACAAACTCCTGCGACTGTCGGCGTCCCACGTGTGTATTATATATATATAATAAAAACTACTCTTAATGTTGCATTTAGAAGCTAAAATGGTTTTAAGGTCTGATACATTTAAGTTACATAACTTTTCACTCTCTTGTAATTATTTGGAAATTTTTATGGAAATGTTTTAGTGCTTTTAAGAATCCAGACTTTGATCTGAATAACCTGAATAACATGTAGCTCAACTTAAAAACCAAAGCCCAAAAGGTTATTGATAAGAAGATGGTTCTTTACTGAATCTAAGGTGTTGTAAAGAACCATTCAAGAACCTCATTTTTTCCTAGGAACATACATGGATACATATATTGCACAATAATACAATTATCAACAGAAATTGCACACTCTCAGAATAAAAGACTGTACTGTTTAAAGGGCCGTCACTGGGGTGATACCCTCAAGAGGACCCTTTTTTGTACCCCGAATTTATAGCTTGTTTTGGGTACATAATTGTACACCTATAGTGCACCTTTAAATTTAAATGTATATGTTTTGTTCCATTGGGAAACCAGTTTTGTCTCTTTAATGATGCACTCACAACATACCATCCCAGTGATGGCCCTTTTAACTTAAAACCATTTTTTTTTTTTTTAGATAAATACTTGATTAATCCCATGATGAAATGTGCACAACTCTGAAGGTTCCAAATAGAACCTAAAATGATCGCCTGATGCCATAGAACTTCAACAAAGATATTTTGTATCTCAAGAAATTCTTTAGAAAAGCATCTAGTGCTTGTGTTTTAAATTACCCATGAAACGTTGGTCTGAATAACCTATAACGAAACATTATTATAAACAAAAACTTATTAAGATTTCCAAAGAACCGTATAGCTCAACTCAAGAACACTGGAGCCAAAATTGGTTCTTGTTAAGAAGAGGGTTCTTGTCTGAACCTAAAGATACAAAGAACCGTTTATATACCCTTTTTAAGTCAGAAATATACAGACATAAATATTGCACTAATTGCATAACATTGTATGATGTCTAGGTCTTCCAGGTGAAATCAGGACAGAGTCAAACTCTAGACATGGTGTGTGATTGATTTGGCTAAATGATCATAAGTTAATAACGCTGATGGACTCTCAGTAAGCAATTAATTTCCATGTTATCATGTGACAGATATTAGTGGGTCATCAGTAATGTATGGCCAGTGGCACACACAGTTCCCAGACATCGTGGAGCCAGTCTGTTGGGGTTATACGTGGAGACTGTAAACTCATCAATGGGTGGCTTAATTAGGACTAATTGTTGACCATGATCTGCTCGTTAGGTCTCGTTTGAAGTTCTGCAGCAGAGACAAACAGAATGAGTTGACACGCATATGAAAGCGCAGTATGAGACTGTGGCGCTGCGGTTCCTGCTGACATCAGATGGTTGTGTTTCCATGGCGCCTTCGTTAAATAATCTTACCGATATTATTGCATGCGCTATTATTCGTCTCCATATATGTACAAAGCCATGCAAAATCAGTGTGTGCTCTACTGTTGTCATCAATATGTTTTTTTTTTTTATTATTTACCTTTGTAACTTTGTCCAATAATAGTCACAATCATTTCTATAATCTGAAAGTTTCAAACTCGACTTTCTTTATCAGTAAGCTTAGGCGACATTTAAAGTGGTTGGAAAAGAACAATACACTTATCACTGCAAGTTATAACTTTGGCACCACTTTAAAAGTACAAACTGTTTGAGGCAGTGTGTAGGGCCATGTCACGTGACAGTTCTTGATCATATTTTATATTGTCATAAATAGCCTTTTGTTGTCCTTAATTCTTAGAGCCATGTTAAAACCTGAAACTATGGTTTCCACACACACACACACACACACACAAACTCACACTTGTTTTTATATCATTGTGGGGACTCTCCAAATCTAATGATAATTTCTATTCCCAAACCATAACCCTACCCCTAAACCTAACCCTCACTGATACCTTTTTGCATTTTTACATTTTCAAAAAAACATAAATTAGTATGTTTAATAAGCCATTCCCTCATGGGGACCGCTGGCTGGTCCCCACAGTGTAGGTGACCTCAGGTTTTACTGTCCTTGTGGGGGTCCACAATGTAGTATACACACACACACACACACACACACACACATACACACTTTGCTTAAAACTTGAATTCAAACTGACTGAACTGAGTTTAAAAGAAAATTCTGAATGTCAGTGTCTTATTATTATGCGTTTAAAGCATCAGCAGAACAAGAGAGTTACTGTTAATGGTTGATCTTACACAAGGCAGAATTATATTAATGTATTGAAGGAATATTCCGGGTTCAAAACAAAGTAAAGGTGCTATAAGTGATGTTAGCCGTTCTAGAACTTCCACAAGACTTTTATTTTCCCACAACCACTCCACAAGACATTGAAACAGGCACGAAAAATACGATTTTGCCACATTGTGCCACGACAGCATTTGTGGCATAATGTTTATTATCGCAAAAATGTACTTAGACTCTCCCCTACTTTCTTAAAAAAAAAAAAAAAAAAAATTGTTTCGAGTAAAGCACTTGGCCTAAAATGGAAGTGAATGTGGCCAATCTGTTAACGTTAAAATACTCACTGTTTCAAATGTATAGCTACTAGACATAAACAATGTGTGTTAGCATGATTGTACTGTCATAAAATCACATATTAACCTTTTCTGTGTAAAGTTATAGCCAATTTTACAACTTCGTTAGGGGGGTTGTACTTGCTTGTTTTGATTATTGGGGGGGTTACCTCCCCCCATCCCCCCCAAAATCTACGGCATATAAATATATATATATATATTATGTGTGTGTGTGTGTGTGGTAGGATCATCAATAGTCACTAATGCTGTGGATTAAGCTTGTATTTTCATAACTTTTTGTATACATTTGTAACATGTATTGAACCTGGAAAGGAAGAAACATGTCTTTTTGCTAAATTCTCATCTAATGAGAATTGATTTAATGATGCAATGTCGTGTACGTTTAAATGGTCAAACTAAACACTGAATCTATGAATAATGTCTTTTAAGATTTAAGTACAAAGTCAAACATGTCAAAGGAAATTGATTCAGATAAAATATAGCTTTGAACAACTGGCGCAATCATGATACTGATAATCAGCATTGAGAACAGAATGATCAGTGACATTTATCAGGCTGATGAAATATATACACTCTAAATTTTGCTGGGTCATTTTGTTGAGTTATTTTCACAGTGTTGGGTAGTTTTTAACCCAACTTTGCTGGGTTAATGGTTAATGGTCCAACCCAAGCTTCTGGGTCAAAATAACCCACTGCTGGTCACGTCACCCGTTTGACAGGATGTGAAACTTCAATGTCCAACAGAGACACAAGGTAAAGCTCTTTCTTCTACATTACTTTGTAAACATGAATGTATTATCATATATTGAACTGGAACAGACAGTCATACTGATACCAGTTGTCTTTCCACAGATACCAGTGCACTGAGGTTGCTCCTTTTGCTTCTGCCACCTACTAAAACGTAATATAACTGTTTTTCCTTAAAGGGATAGTTCTCCCAAAAATGTTAATTCTCCCATCATTTATTCACCCTCATGCCATCCCAGATGTGTATGACTTTCTTTCTTCTGCAGAACACAAATTAAGATTTTTAGAAGAATATTTCAGCTCTGTGGGTGCATACAATGCAAGTGAATGGTGACCAGAACTTTGAAGCACCAAAAAGCAGAAAAAGGCGGCATAAAAGTTATACATATGACTCCAGTGATTTATCCATGTCTTCTGAAGTGGTCCACTTGGTTTTGTGTGCCATTGCAGTCTCTAGGTATGGTCATGATTTCAAGCTCAATTACTCATGCTAGCGCCATCTAGCGGCTGTGCGCATGCGTCAAGCAGTAGGACGTGTGATCAAACATATTTATATTACAGAAGATATTTATTAAACCACTGGAATCATATATTTTACTTTTATGCTGCCTTTTCAGCTTTAAAATGTAGGCCATTAACTTGCATTATATGGACCAACAGGCCTGAGATTTTCTTCTAAAAATCTTCATTTGTGCTCTGCAGAAAAACTAAATAAATAAAGTCATACACATCTGGGATGCATGAGGGTGGGTAAATGATGAGATAATTTTCATTTTTGGGTGAACTATCCCTTTAAATGTTTTATGAATTATGTATGATTACTTTATGGAATAAAGAATGGAATGGAAAATATTTGTTCATTTTACAGATTTTGCTGTAGAAAAACAATAACCATTTATGAGGTAAAATGAACCCATATTGTAAATATGAGCTGAAATGTTGGGTTAAAATGTATAACCCAACTTACTGGGCTAGTTTAACCCAACCTGTGTTCTGTCCAATATTTACCCAGGTTGCCAATTGGAGTGTATCTTTATCGTGAATAAACTGTGAACAAGCAAACTTTCGGCATAAAAAATACTTTAATTCTCACAATAAATAAACTCTTCTTTTTCATTAAACATTTTTACATCAAACGAATATTGCACACAGAACGTGATAGCCTATAAGTGTTTTAATGGAAGGAGTCTTTGACTTTGGGTGTGAGTCTTCAGTAGTAATGTTGCATAGGCATCATGATGTGATGATGATGACGAGGTAGAACTTGTTGGTGTGGCATCATGTGCTGAGCGCTGGGCATCTGTTGAGGTGGCATCTGATGCATCAGAGGTCCGCTGAGCCCGTGTCGGTCGTAGCAGTGGTATTGAACCGGGTGGATGTGCGGCAACAGTACAGGATGCAGAGCTGGAACAAGATAATCGGCGCTCATCTCCTGCACTTCGCGTTTCAGCTTCATGCGACGGTTCTGGAACCAAGTTCTGACCTGATAAATCCAAGAAATCCACTTTTAAAAACATGCTCCATTTTTTACTCTTTTTTTTTTTCGTCGCACAAAACAGCATGAAACATGTCCCCAATTTTACCTTGGAAGGAGCTTTGGATAAAAGCGAATACATAAAAAAATGAATAAAATAGCTAGGCAGGTAAAGGTTTGAGTTTCTCACCTGTGTTTCAGAGAGATTGAGCTTTATGGCGGTTTTGACTCGTTCTCCCGCGTCCAGGTATTTATGCTTGTTGAAGATCTTCTCCAGCTTGTCGATCTGTTCAGGTGTGAATTTGGTTCTGATTCTGCGCTGGACACCTTCCTGTTCCATCTCAGGTCCATCTTCAACAGATGCGCATTCAGACGCGGCTGCTTCGCTCTCATAACCCGACGAGTACTCACCGCTATTCTCTGAAACTGAACATTTGAGATAAAGAGTTAAAACATGGTTCAAACTTTCTATCCGGAAACCAAAGGGTTTCATGTCGTAGAACATTAATGAAGACAGCCTACTTACAGCTTGGAGAGAAACAGTTTCTGGGTGTAACTGGGGTGGTCACTTCTTTCTCCTTGGGCACGCTGGTGGCATCTGGTTTCTGCTCAACTTTAGAGATCTTTGGTTTAGGTTGCAAGTAAAACTTGTCGTAAGATGTTGGAGGCCTCGGTTGAACCAAACAAGGAACATGAGGTCTGCAGGGCTTCTCCTCTGGCTCCAGAACCTCTCTAGCAGTCGAATCATGAAAGCTCTGGGCGAGCCAGTCCACAGAAAAATTCTTCACCATGACTGCTGAGGAAGTGTATCTTATCCGAGTACAATCAAAGACTGAATTGTCAGGCCTCCCAATATATAGCCCGTCCCAGGACTTCATTAACATATGCATGGAAGAGTTAACGCCTGATCGATTCTCAATCATTAGGCCTAATGGCTCCTTATTGAGGTCTTTACATATCCTGTGACTGTGTGAAAGCCTGGCGCCAGCTTGTCTGTGAGAACCTCTGGCTCATCCAGCTGTCTGCATCCTCTCCAAACAAAGATGTTGTCAGAACAACTGGATCCAGAATGGCGCATTTATGTTGAAAATAGCATTGTTGTAATGGCAAGTTAAAACTTCAATGGCTAGAAACTTAAAAACGAGACATTGAACATGTAGCCTATGTCATATACAGTATGTCGGACCCTAATCATTGCGATTTACTTCATGTTTGCACTCAGGATTCTGCCCCTAAACAAGGAGATTAATTACAAATTACATATATAGGCTATTTTTAACCAGTATGGAACATTTGTGTTGAAAATGGCATTTACAGAAAAGTAAAACCTGACACTTCAACAGCCAATAAAACCTTTTTACATTTACTTTTAAACATGTTTCAACATATGCTTAAACCTAAATGGATGCATTTGAATTAATTTGCCTTTATGTTTGTCTGAAATATGCCAGTCTCTAAAACAGGAGATATTTAGGCTCTTTTTTTTTTTATCCAGTATGGTGCATTTAGGTTGCACATGGCCTGTACATTTATGTAAAATGCTTTGCAACACTTTTCAAAATTGTTGATCTTACATTTTAGCAGTAGACTTATTTTGCCTGTAGGTTTCTGTATACAAATATATTATGTGCTAAAACGTTTTAGGCTACCCATGTTCTGTGCAGGTATAAATCCAGCAATCACACAAATATTATAGTCTAAGCATTTACACTTCTTTTTATGGCTTTTATATACTCTTTGTCTACATGTAAACAGTGCAGTTTCTATTATATATATATTTAGCCCTGATATCTGTATGTGTTTCTTGGCTTTCGTCGGTCTGTACATACAATGGCAATCTGAGTGTAGTTGAAATGGCCCTCACACATCCTCGATGCCCTGCGGAGTCTCTGGCGCCACTGTCCCATCAAGAGGAGCGTTTGGTGCAGTTGGTAAACATCACAGATCAAACGGATTACAGTAGCAACACAATTAACTTTGATTGACCAACAGTTGAGATGCAAATTCACACCCGGACGAGCTTAAGGCCTGATCCATACAGATCCATGCCATGCCCAACCTGAAAACCACTTTCATCCTGTGCATATGCATTTTTAAAGCATATTAGTTTATTTAGGCATATGTGTTATTTTCATTTTTACAGTAAGTAGCCTATAGACATTTGGCGACATAGTCTAATGTGTAAATGTGTAGCCAGACCTATATAAAAGCTAGTTGAATATTTGTATTTTTTTTTTTTTTTTTTTAATGCAATGAGGGAAATTGAACCCCAAACACTCAGTCTCCATATTGATCACAGTTTTATTTGAAGTTTCGTGTAAACACAACAGCACAGACTTTGATTAGTATTCACCGGTATTCACGATTAATAAGAAATGTCAGTAATGTGAGCTTCGGCTCAGAAGTCTGCAGTTAATCAGGGATTTCATGTTATCGGACTGTATTTGAATCTCTTTGGATGAGAGACTGAGCCCCTCAATGGATCGTTTAGCTGGACAATGATGATAAGGGAATGTTGACTGTTTCCTTTATCAATGATCAGGCGATATCATGACTTCCAGAGGCGGACGAGCACAGCACTTCACTTAAAGGAATATTCCGGGTTCAGAACAAGTTAATCTCAATCGACAGCATTTGCGGCATAATGCTGATTACCACAAAAATAATTTGGACTCGTTTCTCCTTTTCTTTAAAAAAAAAAAAAGCACAAATCTGTGTTCCAGTGAGACACTTACAATGGAAGTCAATGGGGCCAGTTTTTGGAGGGTTTAAAGCCAGAAATGTGACGCTTATAATTTTATAAAAGCACTTGCATTAATTCTTCTGTTAAAACTTGTGTATTATTTGAGCTGTAAAGTTGTTTAAATTGTAATTTTTTATAGTAGGCTAATTTTAGGATTTGATGACATTACATCGTCATGGCAACGAAGTTGTAAAATTGGCTATAACTTTACACGGATGTGGTTAGTAAGCGGTTAATTCGCACTCAAATCATGTTAACACACATATTGTTTACGTCTTGTGGCTATACTTTTGAAACAGTGAGTATTTTAATGTTTACAGATTGACCCCATTGACGTCAATTGTAAGTGTCTCACTGTAACTCAGATTTTTAAAGAAGAGGAGGGAGGAGTCGAAATTCATTTTTGTGGTAATCACTATTATGTCACTAATGCTGTCAACTGAGATTAACTTGTATTGAACCTGTAATATTCCTGTAATATTTGTGCATCTGATGGCATAGTTTCAAAATGTAGAATGATTCATGTCGAACAATAATCGTTTTTTTTTCTCCCCTTTTTCTCCCCAATTTGGAATGCCCAATTCCCAATGTGCTCTAAGTCCTCATGGTGGTGTAGTGACTCGCCTCAATCCGGGTGGCGGAGGACGAATCTCAGTTGCCTCTGTATCTGAGACCGTCAATCCGCGCATCTTATCACGTGGCTTGTTGAGCGCGTTACCGCGGAGACGTAGCACGTGTGGAGGCTTCATGCTATTCTCTGCAGCATCCACGCACAACTCACCACACGCCCCACCGAGAGCAAGAAC
This sequence comes from Myxocyprinus asiaticus, assembly GCF_019703515.2. Classification (NCBI taxonomy): domain Eukaryota; kingdom Metazoa; phylum Chordata; class Actinopteri; order Cypriniformes; family Catostomidae; genus Myxocyprinus; species Myxocyprinus asiaticus. The sequence goes on along the minus strand of NC_059364.1, from coordinate 1,985,617 downwards.
CACGTTATAGTGACCACGAGGAGGTTACCCCATGTGACTCTACCCTCCCTAGCAACCGGGCCAATTTGGTTGCTTAGGAGACCTGGCTGGAGTCACTTAGCACACCCTGGATTCGAACTCGTGACTCTAGGGGTGGTAGTCAGCGTCAGTACTCGCTGAGATACCTAGGCCCCCCACTCTGTCGAACAATAATAGTGATTATTTTAGTGAAATGAAGATAATGTCTTTAAAACTGTGAAATGGTGATTGTTAGTATTTATGAGCAGTAATGAGTTTTTACGTCACAGTTTTAATGTCTCACTGGATGATGAAACATCAGCTGCAACAGATGAGCTGAAGTGAGTCTCTGTAAAATGTATTAATTTAAACGGTTTATTTACAGACTGTCTCATACAGACAGAACTGATTTTACAGCTTTCTTTGTTCTCTGACCAATGACACAGAACAGTATTATAATACAGGGGCATGTATACCATGATCAATGGAAACATGTAAATGCCTCACACTGCAAAACCCCCAATGTTCAAGCCAAATCTACACCCTTGTTATAATATGAGCTACACATCGTGAACCTGCAATAAAATACACTTTAATGTACTTGCTTGTTTTGATTATTGGAATCTACGTCCTTGGTCATAAAACAAACGTGAATTGCGAAGACGTATTGATGAAATACACAAATCCTGAGGGAATCCCTGGAGAATTAGACTTTCGTGTTGCCGACAAATTGATGTCATGGCTAAACTTGTATTGAACCTGGAATATTTCTTCAACACCTGTTTGTCACTATACACTGCGAAATATTCCTGATCCATGAGGTCATCACATGCAATGTCTAATGTTTGATTTTGAGGTCATTTGGTCAAATATTTTATCATTTTTAAAATGTTGCAAATGTATGTAGCTAATGAGAATCCCTGAAATTATCACATTTATTTTGAGACAAAATACTTATTTGTCATTTTCAGTTGCTGTCTCAAATGTAACACAAAAGTTGACATATTTTGCAATATAACTCTTGTCCCTATATTTACATGGAAATCTCTATATAATAACCCCCCTGGGGGTCTTTTACCCCAAATGTGGTATAGTTACTGATCCCATACTTCGGGTGAAAGGCTCCCTCGTCACCTTTAAAATAAACAAATAAAAGAATATCAAAATAACCTTCCATAATTATTTCTTTCCACACAAATTATGTTGCTCCATCAATATTCAATAAAAATAAATATATATATTTTTTTCAATCTTAATACACTTTGTAACCAGAAAAAAAAAGCAAATTTTCCTTAAGGTGTGCCTTTAGCCCCTTTGCACCCTATATTCAGTACAACTGCAGGATTTACAGCTTTATAATAATATAATAATGACATTTATATGAACAGATATTTTGTTTATTTTTGCTCCACCACGGTAAATAGTTTCAGAGATCATTTAGCAGAGACGAGCCACTTCTATTAAAATGAATGGGAGAAATTGGAACGGTCAATGGATGTACAAAGGAAGTCCCGCCTTGCAGGTAAAAGAACCAAACATCTTTTAGATTCAGTCATCATCTGTCAATCAACTCGTGAACATGCATGCGTATTAGCTGTACAAGCCGGGGAAATAGCGTTCCAATCTAGTTTATATAACTAGAAAGTTATAATCCTGCAGTGTTAATCAACTAATAAAGTGCTTCATATGGTAACATCCAAATAAACTGGTTTTATTCAACTCCAAAATGTGATTTTGGTATGTATGACTGAATCAACCTGACTACATTAAGCTGAACCAAGGAAACAATTTTTTAGGGTTAGATCAGACAGAAATAGCCCCTTAAGATAAAAACTGCACATCTGAATCACTTTTTACAGCATGACCAGCAAATCAGAAAGTTTAATGTACAATGAGAAAGGCTAAATAATAGGCCTACAGTTTCTCTGCCATGTGTTACTTTAAAATATGTCAAAAGTCTCCACATTTAAAATACATTTCAAAATGAAGGGACTGAAGCAATGTGTTTAATCATATATCAAGTTAACTATTTTTTAAAAGTATGACACTTTTCTCTATATCCTCCTGAGACCCCTGCATGACGTATATATACAGGTGCATCTCAATAAATTAGAATGTCGTGGAAAAGTTCATTTATTTCAGTAACTCAGCTCAAATTGTGAAACTCGTGTATTAAATAAATTCAATGCACACAGACTGAAGTAGTTTAAGTCTTTGGTTCTTTTAATTGTGATGATTTTGGCTCACATTTAACAAAAACCCACCAATTCACTATCTCAAAAAATTAGAATATGGTGACATGCCAATCAGCTAATCAACTCAAAACACCTGCAAAGGTTTCCTGAGCCTTCAAAATGGTCTCTCAGTTTGGTTCACTAGGCTACACAATCATGGGGAAGACTGCTGATCTGACAGTTGTCCAGAAGACAATCATTGACACCCTTCACAAGGAGGGTAAGCCACAAACATTCATTGCCAAAGAAGCTGGCTGTTCACAGAGTGCTGTATCCAAGCATGTTAACAGAAAGTTGAGTGGAAGGAAAAAGTGTGGAAGAAAAAGATGCACAACCAACCGAGAGAACCGCAGCCTTATGATTGTCAAGCAAAATCGATTCAAGAATTTGGGTGAACTTCACAAGCAATGGACTGAGGCTGGGGTCAAGGCATCAAGAGCCACCGCACACAGACATGTCAAGGAATTTGGCTACAGTTGTCTTATTCCTCTTGTTAAGCCACTCCTGAACCACAGACAACATCAGAGGCGTCTTACTTGGGCTAAGGAGAAGAAGAACTGGACTGTTGCCCAGTGGTCCAAAGTCCTCTTTTCAGATGAGAGCAAGTTTTGTATTTCATTTGGAAACCAAGGTCCTAGAGTCTGGAGGAAGGGTGGAGAAGCTCATAGCCCAAGTTGCTTGAAGTCCAGTGTTAAGTTTCCACAGTCTGTGATGATTTGAGGTGCAATGTCATCTGCTGGTGTTGGTCCATTGTGTTTTTTGAAAAGCAAAGTCACTGCACCCATTTACCAAGAAATTTTGGAGCACTTCATGCTTCCTTCTGCTGACCAGCTTTTTAAAGATGCTGATTTCATTTTCCAGCAGGATTTGGCACCTGTCCACACTGCCAAAAGCACCAAAAGTTGGTTAAATGACCATGGTGTTGGTGTGCTTGACTGGCCAGCAAACTCATCAGACCTGAACCCCATAGAGAATCTATGGGGTATTGTCAAGAGGAAAATGAGAAACAATAGACCAAAAAATGCAGATGAGCTGAAGGCCACTGTCAAAGAAACCTGGGCTTCCATACCACCACAGCAGTGCCACAAACTGATCACCTCCATGCCACGCCGAATTGAGGCAGTAATTAAAGCAAAAGGAGCCCCTACCAAGTATTGAGTACATATACAGTAAATGAACGTACTTTCCAGAAGGCCAACAATTCACTAAAAATGTTTTTTTTTTATTGGTCTTATGATGTATTCTAATTTTTTGAGATAGTGAATTGGTGGGTTTTTGTTAAATGTGAGCCAAAATCATCACAATTAAAAGAACCAAAGACTTAAACTACTTCAGTCTGTGTGCATTGAATTTATTTAATACACGAGTTTCACAATTTGAGTTGAATTACTGAAATAAATTAACTTTTCCACGACATTCTAATTTATTGAGATGCACCTGTATATGTGTGTGTATTTTTCTTTTTTTTACACCAAACAGTTTTCCTAAAAATGTATATCCACATATGTGTACAGCAGAACTAAGTTGTGAAATGTAAATAATATCAAGCTATAGAAAGTCATTACATCAGAAATTAGCATAATTAATTCTGATTCAAAGTAATGTCCAGCATCATCCAATCACTGTCAATCATGTTAAAATAAAATGATACATTATAAATTCTGAATCTATGTACTGATTATCATTGTCACATGTCTGTCAAACATGTTGAGTGATCCAAACATCATCTGCAGCCTGAAACTGAACTTTTGATCAGATTTTAGGAGTGAATGCACTTAACTGTATAGAGAGCTATAGGATGCTCCCTTGCACCCTATTTAGTGCATTACTTAACCTCCAGTGTGCTGTCTGTCTGCACTGGTCTCAGAACAGTTTGAAATGCACCTTATTTTCATCCTAACTCCATATAAAGACCCTGAAAGCAACCTTTTCTAGCTTTTAGATGCATCCATTCATTCTCAGTGTGATAATTTAAATGAAACTGAGCATACAGTCCACGAATGTGGTCATTGTGATAAACAGCGTGCCGTTTCGCAATAAATCGCTTGAATATAATAAAAAAGGCATATTGTCTGAAACTAGAGACTCTAATCTTGAGACTCAAACAAGTTTCAATTTAAACACTTTAATAATAAATTAGGTTTCTTATCATATGTAGTTATGTTTGCGTTTCAACCAAACACAAACTCCTCTGTGATCGACGGCATATTGTTTGTCCGTGCGTTGAACGTTTAACCTTTTACTGACAGCCCAGAGTCTCCTGAACTGAGATCAGTTGGTTTAAATGAAATTTAATCATGCATTGTACATAGCGAAGCCAAAACATAATGTCCACACCGGTGGACGCGGGGTCTCAGGAGGATAATCGTGAGTTGGTAATGCATTTTAATATTTCTCCTTAAAAGAATAATATTATTTAACCTTGCCTAAAATGTATTAATATAATTAATAATTTCATAGTAATTATCGATACATTTACTGTATATGCAATCAGACTACGTTATTTGATTGTGCATCTGTCAGGAAATGTAATCACACAAAAGATGAAAAGCATTTGTTCCTTACAAGAGAGCAATCTGACAAACAGATATTGGCTCAGGCTGCTTGTAGAAGCATGTTATGCACAAGCGATGACTGTAATTCTGATAACCATGTCCATATTCTCATAATGAGAGTTTTAAACCGAGCAAGACAAAGTGGAAATACTCTCACCAATTAAAGCTTTGCCAGTTTTCTCAAAATATATCCACTTGTGGCATAGATCACATTATTACTCATCAAACTAATATAGAGCAACTACAAACATTCCAGAACTTCAGCTCTCCCACCACACCACAGCAGTGTCCAGACGCAGATGTCTGTCGTCTCTGGTCATGTTGACAGCGGTGTCTAGTGCATCACTTTTTGTCCTCCGAGTCTCCATCTGTGTTTTCTCACTTGAGGACTTGATGCTTTGACCCTTCGCAGGGTGTCGTGGATCCTGCAGGTGTTGCGATCAGTGGCCGTCTGGTTGGTGTCGTTATCAGGGACGTCACACTTTCGGAGTCGAGCGATGTGCCCAAGCAGATACGACTGCAGCTCAAGGTCAGGTGTGTAGGAATACAGATTCTCCTGGAACGCATGAACCTGACTCACCACACGAGCAATGTTCCTGCACAGCGGTGTCACAAACAGACACAGAGGGAAATTTAAAGGTATGTTTTTCACAGAGGCAAACTTGTGATTGTGTACCCATTGAAAGTCTTTTATTCCATTATTGCACATCAAAACCTTAAATTTAAAAGCAAACTAATGTCATGTTTATTGTAGTGCTGGGTGATGGCCAAAAATAAAATAAAATAAATAAATATCTTGATTTTAAATGTACACAACTAAAAAGTGACTCCAACATGATTCAAATGACATGTTCTTTATTAGAATGCGAGACAATCTGGTTAGAGAAATCAAAGTTCTTTTCATTATAGGTGTGCACAAAAAACCAAAACAAAACTGCACCACAGGAAATTGTCAATGTAATGTAAATGTAAAATAATTTAAATCTAATAAACCCAGATGTTGAGGAAATAGTAGTATAACATAAGAAAACTACTAAATACGTATTAGACAATGTAGGTACCAATTTTTATCTAAACCAAGACTATCTAGAAATTATCAAGTTTATCTAGAAATCACTCATTGTATATCAGACAATTTGTATGTATAATCATAAACCGCTATTAGAGAAATTTGCTTGCCCCACTTGCTGCTAAACGTCATGCCAAGCCCAAGGTAACATGTAGTATTAGTGCGCATTAGCAGTGTGTAACAGATTGCGAATATGGCGAACAATAGTGTTGAACATGTGCGTAACCGTGTTTCGTTTCTATTGAGAACCTCATTAGATTGTAGTTAAACAACTCAGTTATCCTATGTTTAAAGAATAGGCTATTTTGCACTGAGAATCACCATCTCCCTCTCCTTCCTGGGGCTCTGTCACCACACATCATATTTAACCTCCTGAGCCCATTTATTCTCAAAGTGATAATGCACAATAAATATAGGAATGCATTTACTAATGTTAATGAATAGAACCGTATTGTACAGTGAAAAAAATATAAAATATAACTAAATGTATATTCAAATGAAGTGAAATGACCCACAGATGTGTTAGAGTTGATTGTTGATGTTTTTTTTCTACTTTTGAGGAAATGAGGTGCCAGTGTACACATATGTGGACATCATGTTTATCAGCACGCTGATGCATGGAAAAATGAACAAATTTTTTTAAAGCAGCATATCAAACAAAACTAAAGGCTCTCCGCTTTACATCCAAACAGGTTTCAATGAAAACAACTTTTTTTGCTGCTGCTGCGTCCGTTGGAGCGCTTCAAGGAAATCGACATCATGCTGTTGTATCACGTGACTTGGTGTGGCAGAAGTTTAACCCTTAAATGACAGTCTAGAGTCTTGTGAACAGTATTCAGTCGGTTCTTATTCATTTAAATTACGTGTTGCGTATAGCGAAGTCAAAATACAACGTCCACGCATGTGGACTCGGGGTCGCACAAGGGCTGTCGATTTAATGCGTTAATTTAGTGTGATTAATTATGTAAAAAATAATGCGTTAAGAAAATTAACGCAATTAATCATGTCCCCGGACTGTAATAAGGAAGATTCCTGAGCAATTCAAGCTTGTAGTACCACCTGTTTTCTCCAGGGGGCAGTAAGCGAAACTCCAGCTGTATTGACAACATGCAGCTTATACAGAGAACAAACCACACTTACCGACAGCAGACAACACAACACGAGAACACAGCAAATCTGAATTTAGGAATCTCAAGACGTGTTTTTCTAAGTATTAAACTACGTTTAATTTGACACAGCGACCTAAAATCGGTACGTTTATGATGCGATGCAACCAAAGTGAGATGCTCCAGAAGCATCCGTCTGACACAGGTGTACACTGACACGTCCTTAGAAAAGCCCTTATAATAAATCTCGGACTGATTGATGAATTCAATTGCAAAATGGATTGCTGTGAACTGTTGGTCAATATGCAAATAAACAATATAAACAATACATTGGATTCTAAAGCCACTATTTGTATTGTCTTATCAATGCTTAACTCCTCTGCCACAATAATGTAAAGCATTTTAATTATCTAATTATTCTTTTTTAAATAATATATAGATATTAAAATACATATTATATGAAATTATTTAAATATAACCATATATAATTATTTAATCATTAGGCTATATATTGAATTATTGTTATTTGAGGGGCTTTCTCAGAAAATATTTATATATGCAATTAATTGCGATTAATTCAATTAATTAATTTGGCACACCATGTAATTAATTTGATTAACATTTTTAATTGATTGACAGCCGTATACAAAAACAACATTTGAATTAGATTTTTATTCTAATCTAATGTTCTTTATGTTCATTAATGTCTTGTTGAATGTTTATTTTATTTTAATAAATATTGTTAGTTTTGTGTTACTAAATTACTATTACTGGCACCTTATTTGTTTGTTTTTCGCATTATTATTTTCTTTTCTTGTTACTGTATTTTTAGTGTGTATTAATAATTCATACTTTGGCAATATTGTATAAAACAAGGGGGGTTTAAATTGGGGTCCGGGAACCACCAGTGGGCTGCAAAGGGGTGCTAGGGGCTCCACAGAAATAAATAAATAAATGTGTAAAAAATATTTTAATTACCGAATTTCAAGTTATTATTATTATTTAATTCTGCTTTCTAAAGACTGGTCAGAAATCATAAGATTAATCACCATGAGAAATAAAAATATATCTGTACACAGTATAGTTGTGTGATACAAAATATTTCTACATTCTTTATCTGTTACCTTTAGTTTGTACACTGGGATTTGTAAGGCCGCACTCTCTGTAAAGCTGCTTTGGAACAATAGTTATTGTGAAAAGCAGTATACAAATACTTCTAAATTTAACTGAACATAATAAGATGATTAGAAAAAAATAATATTTCAATCATTTCTTTTGGCTTTAGAACAATCAAAATATAAAAGCACAATATCACATTCTACTTTTTTACACAGTAAAAATGGATCGTTACACATGCAAATATAAAGCTGCATTTATATTTAAGAAAGTGGGTCCTTCGCTAAGGGAACCATCATTTTTGGGGGGTCCTTGGCATATAAATGTTTGAAAACCCTTGTATAAAACAATCAAAGAACTTTGAAAATTAAAGTGTTCTTATTATCTCCCAATCAATTTTAAAGTGCTACTTTGTGGCAAAATTATGCAAGGACAAAACAGGTTCTGTCAGGTAGCACGCTTATGTGTTCAGCCAGCTAAATAATGTAAAACCTCCCGGCGTTTATGCATAACCCGCTCAGAGCAAGAATCTGCAACACCTACTATATCTGCGGTCATGATCCGCCACTGATTAAAACTCAGTGATGTTCTGGTCTCTAGATATGGCTTGGGTCCCTTCTTTAAAACCCCTTAAACTGTATTGGACACGCCAGTGGGTCCAAAGGGGGTGCTATATTGCAAAAAAAGCTTACGGTTATAACACTGAAGTCTCTGTATATGTAAATCAGGCATATGAGGTATAATTTGAAAGTTTCATATCTGAACTTTTCAAAGATAACATCACTTCTGCATTTATGTTACTCAAAATAACAAAATAAAGCCTCAAAACACTTGCGTTGAAAATTAGCGCCTCCTAGAGGTAATGGGGTAGAAATATTTATATAAAAATAAAAGTCCTTCTCATAGCACATACTGTATATGGACAAGTCACATATCAAATGAAAGCTCTCTTTCATTATGTTGCCCTAATACCACAGTTCGAAAGATTTTCAAAAGAATCACAAAGTGAAATATGATTTCTGTAAGTCATCAAACACAAATGTCTCTTTTACGCACTGATAACTGCTGCTGTAAGCCCCAAATAGCTAAAAACGTCATTTCTGCAGTTTTCTTAAAAGATCAGCCATTGTTTACTTGTCTGTAAGCTTGCTTGGCTGAATAATCCAATGCTATATCTTTGATGTCCAGAACAAAATATGCCAGCAATATGTTTTTGACTATTGATAATAAAATGTTATTTATCATCACAAAATGAGGATCTCAGCTTTCTAATGACACCTAGATTGAGCTTCTAGTCCACTCAGAGGCCGAGATATTCAGTGAAACAATGAGGGTGGTGCTTGAACTGAAAATTAGACTGAATGTCTATGGACGTTTTTTTTTTTTCAAAAAACATTGTTTATCATAAGCTTATAAACACATACAATATTATTGATGAATAATCTGAGTCTTTTTTTTATTTGGGGGGATTTCTGAAAAAATTAGACATTTTTTTTGCAAATATTTCACAGCATGTTAATTGTGAGCTTTCATATATTAGTGTGAAAAATTGCGGGCGGCAGCCCAAAAATGTTTCATCACCCTCCAGACAAAAATGTTTTATTTCCACCTCTCATCAACAAGCTGCATGAGTTGAGATGTTGCACTGAACCATGAAACTGTATCATAAATGTTACATTAAAGAATAATCCATTCAGTTCACAAATAGAAAACATAGAGTTTAAAATCTGTCCAAATATCCGACCTGACTGAATCACATATTTTCATTCTTCAGCATGACTTCTCCCATCTAAATGTGTGTGTGTGTGTGTGTGTGTGTGTGTGTGAGTGACCTAATTTTCAGCGCTGTGTGCTACAGATGTACAACAACCAGCTGTGTGTCCACCTTGGGACGCACCCATACCCAGCCCGAAATGTGCCTACAAAAGCAGCCTGCGGAAACCTGGCACAGGTTCCTGTCCCCGGGCAAAGCATTTCTAATCATATACCATCTGCTACACCCACCCACCCACACACATACACACACACACACACACACACACAAACTTATAACACACATGTACACCTGGTGAGCTGAATTCAACACACCAGCATGCAGTATGACCAGCTGTGTCATTACCGCCACATCTGACTCTCCGTGACCTTTGCCCACTGCAGCTGTCTCTTCTGCAGTGTGTATGTGTGTGAGCAGAAGTTGGGCTGTGTGGCAACTATAGTAACATGAGTAAGAAAAAGTTTCACTTAGTTTTGTTTCTACAATCTGATTGGATGAGATGTGCTCAAAGGCATTGTAAAATAATCGATATATTAATGCGCAAAGTTGCAGCATTGTTTAGTAACCGTAAACAGTTTAGGCTTAGGTTAACCCTTTAAGCTCTGAAGGTGTTTTTAAAGATGTCCTGTGTTAGTGGCATACCCAAAATTAAAGGCTTATAACTCGACAAAGAAAACAAGGAGGGTCAAGTGTTTGGTATCACTGTAAAGAAAGCTTTTTTAATGATATAGATTATGATAAATTCTGAAACTCTCAGCCTAAGAAACTGCTAAAAAATCACAACAATAATTGAGCTAAACATTTACTTTTTTTCTTATTTTTCTTATTTGACATTATATATCTCTGGGTGTAAATAAGTAAAACTGTTTTGTTTTATTCCAAATCATGTCAACTGTAACTGAGAAAAATGTTGTGTTGATACGACAAAGCAATAAAAAGTTATAGCATTACAAGAATAATTTATCATAGTGTCCAAAAACATCTCCAAACAAATACAACATAATAACTGTACATAAGAACTAATTACACATGCAAACACAACAATGACTAAAGGTTTTCATAGCATGCAGGCATGATTTTAGCAATGAGATTTCACAGAATGAGTTTCATTCTGTGTCATCTGAGTCATCATTGAGTCTGTGTCATCTATTTGGTGCCATCTCCTGGTGGCCATATGTAACATTGTGCTTCATGTGGATTATCTAATGATCTATGCATCTGATTACCTTGTTTGAAAGATAATCACCTCCTCTAAATAATGGTTTGCGATATTTTATGTTTGCAAATTGTTTAGTAATGTAAAGTAAGTTCAATTCTGGCTTTAGGGCAAATCACTTACGTTGTTATATTCCTAAATTTAAAGTCACATTGGATTACAGGATCTGCGAAATGAATAACACATATAAATGTAAGCTTATACATGCAACCTGATCTCATGAAAAAGATGCGACTGTGGCAACACTTTTGCAAAACGACATTAAAGATGCTATAAGTGATTTTTTTTTTCATGGAACATTTTTGCCTTCTCCCTGAAAGATATTACTGAAATAAGTGTCATGATACATCTCACCGGTCTCTACGACAGCTCTAGGTTTTAAACAGCAAACAAAAATGTGTCTGCTGTCTCTGATGCTTTCTGCCTGTCAATCATTTTGCGCATTCTCATAGTATTGTAATTGCATTGAATTATTGAGGCTTAGTGCCATTTTTACGCCATGTCGTTCATAACAGCTGTCAGTTGAGGGCGCTATCGTGCTGCTGCTGTTCTTGACAAGTGCTTCTGCTCGTGTAGTCTCAATAAGGCTCTTTTAGTATCTTTGGAGTGTGGTGTGATTTATCCAACGGTGCAGCTTTTGGAAATCCTAGAATGGCTAAACATGATAACAGCTCCTTTAAGTGGTTCATTACACATACTGTGGCAGTTCTGAAGTGAAAAGTCCACTGTGTGGTGCAAAAAGCGAATTAAATGTTATCCCAAACAGATGAGGTTTTAAGGTTAATGCTCTATTGAGTTTAAATCAACAAAACCGATGACCTCCCTAAACCTAAAACCTAAACCTAATGGAGTTAATTAACAGAGGTTCAGGAGGAGCATGTTAATTTTAATTTGACAAATCACAGCCCACGAGCAGGAGTATATAAGCCACTGCTTACCTGCTTCCTGTGACAACTCTCCTGACATGAGAGTCTTTCCGGCATTCAGCCCCGCCCATTTCCCCACAAACAGACCCAGGCAGACGGATCATCGGAATCAACTTCCCTGCAAAGCATTTGGCTCCACCAGAACAGCTCTTCCATCCAAACAGTCTCGTTGTTCAACAGAAGCTACCACAGCAGCTCATGACACAGCAACTCATTCATAATCATTCTGCAACGTGTCTTGCTTCCTTTCAGCGTTACTGACATATATTGACGTATATTGTACAACAGGGGGCAGTCATACTCCTAAGGAGCGAATGACCACAACTGTATCCTTCAGTAATGATTGCAAGTCCATTTCTCCTGCATATCTGCATGCAGTACAGAGCCAAAGCTCTTATTTCTCAGGTCATTTTATGCTATTTTTCACATTGTTTATGAAGATGTACTGTATTTCCCAGCACATATCTCCTGCATTTCTGTATGCAGTGCAGAGCTGCAACTCAATGCATTCCTAGATAATTCACACCTATTGCTATGCGATGCATTTCCTATGCAAGAAGTATATTGTACTACAGGTGACAGTTATACTCCTAAAGAGCGAATGGCCTAAAGTGAATCCTTCAATGATGATTGCAAGTCTATGCATATCTGTATGCAGTACAGAGCCAAAGCTCTTATTTCTCAGATCATTTAATGCTATTTTTTCACATTGTTTATGAAGATGTACTGTATTCCCTAGCACATTTTTTCTAAAGTTTCACCTAAATATGATTATTTTGTCTTTTCTACAGCAACGCCTGAAATTGTGCCTTCCGCAGGGTCTCACCAATATTACTTCCAGCAAGTCTCTGCGAGAGCCCATTTAAATTCCTGTCACTGGATTGTACGCAGGTTTACCTCTCACTTTCTCTGTCTATGTGTCTTTCCTTCACCATTACCTACCGAGGAGCCAAAGATGGCAACCATTTTAGTTAAGAAAGCACAACTGCGGTGCTTCTGCCTTTGCTCAAAACATCCCTAAGCAGCACAAATATGCTGTCCACGTGCCACAACTGTGGCGTCTTTTGGGTCATGCAACAAACCCCCACAACACCGCAAAGCAGCGCAAAAATGCTATACAGGTGCCGCAACTGTGGTGTCCTTCGACCATGCAAAAAACTCCCACCACACCACAAAGCAGTGCAAATGTGTTTTTTCCAGGTGCCGCAACTGCGGAAACCTTTCTGGCCCTGCCACTAAATCTCCCACAACTCTGCAATCATGTTTCCTGTTTCCTCTTATGTTTCCTCTTATTAAGACTTGAGGGACACAGCTAAAATGTATACCCATCAAACCGCTATTCAGCAAGGTTTTTTACTCTGCACCACCCACCATTCGAATGCAGTGTGGGCCCTCCTGTTCGAACGCTATGCAGGCTTTCCCATCTAATTGCAGTGTGGGCTCTCCCGTTCGAATACATTGTGAACCTCAGTGCATTGGTCGCAGGCTCTCCCATTCGAATCGCAGTGTGGGTCCTTCCGTTCGACCACAATGCAGGCTCTCCCACTCAAATCACAGGGTGGGCTCTCCCTTTCTAATGCAGTGTGAGATTTCATGTCATTCATTCCGTGGGCTCTCCCGTCCGAAACGCAGTATGAGCTCTCCTGTTCGAGTGTAGTGGTGGTGCAGTAATCTTAAGAGCCTTTTAGCTTTTCCTGTTAACCGTGGCATTGGCAATTCCCATGCTCATGTTTTAAATGAGCCCGACACACAATAAGGTGTGCCTAAATGTGATAAACTATGTGTGCCCTATTTGATACTGCAGCCACAGTGCCCCACCAGATAATGTGCTGCAGCACCCGCCCATGCTCGATACTGCCGCAGCATTACCTGCACACTCTCAGTTATGCCACAGCATCTCCCCTTTCGCATTTTGATACTGCCACAGCAGTGCCCTGCCATGACAAACGTAATAAAGTTGTATTCTTAACTAACATTTCGCTTCCCTCAAAGCTGCATATAAACGTAATTGACACGTTTTCCATAACTAACCTTCTGCTTCCCTTACAGCTGTATATAAATGTACTTATTCCTAACTAATATTTGCTCCCCCTACAGGTAAGTACAAACTAACCTTCGCTTCAATTACAGGTGTTAATAAATCGAATGAAGTATTTTGTGCCCTACTCCATACCACAGCAACAGTGCTCCACCCATACCAATTGTGTGTACACAGTTGTTAATATTTTCTCCACAGGCGCTTTCAATGTCTAAGTTCCATACTTTCATAGAAGTGCATCTACAGCAATGGAAACACAGCAGTGCTCCCACAGGAGCTCCTTCACTATGCCCCCAAATACTCAATCCACTGCCGCCGCAGTGCTTTAAACTCCGCTCCCACAGAAGGCCCACTTTACTCTACTGCCGCAGCAGCTTTTTTACCATGCTTCTGCCGAAGCCTTTTTTTTCTTTGCTTCTCAGCAACTGCAGCTAGCATTACAGGAGATAGCGGTCACCACCTCCTCTTCTCAAAGCACCATATTTCCCTATCTATGGGTAGTCTATTGAGTGAGGCTACCCCCGCAAACAAGCCCTGTTCCTTTCATTCTCACTTTCCCAGTTCGATTGTTTACTGGGCTTACCCGTTCGAATGCTGTGAGCTCTCTCTCTCTAAGGAGCAGTCTCCCGTTTGAATTGCAGTGTGAGCCCTCGCTTTCGAACACAACACGAGCCAACTCTCGTTCTCATTCTTCCCGTTCGACTGCTTGCTGGGCTTACCCGTTCGAATGCTGTGAGTGCTCTCTCTCAAACACAGCGCGAGCCTTCTCCCCGTTTGATCGCTTGCTGGGCTTACCCGTTCGAATGCCGCTAGCGCTCTCTCTCTCTATGGAGCAGTCTCCCATTTGAATCACAGTGTGAGCCCTCCCTTTCGAACGCAGTGCAAACCAATTCTCATTCTCCCCATTCGACTGCTTGCTGGGCTTACCCGTTCGAATGACGTGATCGCTCTCTCTCTATAGAGCAGTCTCCCATTCGAATAGCAGTGTGAGCCCTCCCTTTCGAATGCAGCATGACCAATTAGTGCCCACTTTCCCTGTTCGACTGCTTGCTGGGCTTACCCATTCAAATGCCGTGAGCGCTCTCTCTTTATAGAGCAGTCTCCCATTCGAATCGCAGTGTGAGCCCTCCCTTCGTACACAGTGTGAGCCAACTCTCATTCCCACCTTCCCCATTCGACTGCTTGCTGGGCTTACCCGTTCAAACACCATGAGCTAAACCTCTCTCTCTTAGAACAGTCTCCCATTTGAATCGCAGTGTGAGCCCTCCCTTTCGAACGCAGCACAAGCCAACTCTCATTTTCACCTTCCCTGTTCACATACCATGAGCCCACCCACTTCTATGATGAGTGGTGGTCTTTCGTTTGAATTGCAGCGTAGCCCTCTCGACCAGCAATCGTACAAGAACGCACCTTCAAACAAATGCGTAAAGCACTCCCTCTCTGTACACATTTTTTTTTGGGAAAAACAATTCAGAAGCATCCACCAAGCCAATTTGCCAAATAGAATTGTTACTGGCTTGCTGTCCTAAATAATTCCTGCCATAGTCATGGTACTGTTCTTTCATCTTATTGCCTTTTTGGGGGGTAATCAAGACTGGAGTCAAGTCTTGAGCTCCGAGCCCTCCAGTATACGGACAGCAAGCCAAATACGTTTACTGCTTCAACACAAGATTACATTTACATACGAACTACTGAAATGGAGTTAATTAACAGAGGTTCAGGAGGAGCATGTTAATTTGAATCTGACAAATCACAGCCCAAGAGCAGGAGTATATAAGCCGCTGCTTACCTGCTTCCTGTGACAACTCTCCTGACATCCCACCTCCACCCCATCTCCACCTATTCTCTAGATCCATTATCTAAATAAGTAAAGTCCGTGGGGGTAATCAGGACTCGAGTTGAGTCTCGAGCTCTGAGCCCTCCAGTATACGGACAGCAAGCCAAATACCTTTACTGCTTCAACACAAGATTACATTAACATACTAACTACTGAAACCGATAGTGTCAGAAAAAGCAAATGTGAGATGAATAACCAAACCATGTCATTTTGTGGTGCTTCTATGACACTTTGGGCTCACGTGTCGACTTGCGACTCTATCAGTTGAGCTACCGCGCAATTTGATCACACTCGAACAAGCTTGTAAATGTAGTTGATTATGTAATGCAAATGTTAAAATAAGTCATTTGCTATTGTAAAAGTGTTTAGATGTAGTAAAATAGCAATGTATGAGGAACAGGGCGAAAAGTACGTGTTTATGAACTGATAATCTTCTGTTTTACTGAAGTGATTTGTGTTAAAATGAATAAAACCAATTGTTGCTGTAGCGCCTCTAGTGTTCATTTCAACTGGCGCGATACGTACAATGAGCCACGTAAAATTCACTTTGCAAAAATGTAGGTATAGTAATGTGATACTATGAGACCAGGTTGGATATATGGTGTGTTCACCTGAGTTTGGGCCATTTGTAAGATCCGCTGGTCATTGTGAATGCTCTGATCTCCAGCTGTTGTACGTGCATGGCCAATATGTGGGCTGCTGGGAGAGTGGGCCACCCTCAGGCACAGATCACCACTCTTCAGAAACACCTGCAACATACGCAGAATATATAACAGACCTCGCTGCTCCCAGATGAAGTTTTAATGCTTTTAATCCATGTCTGTTAGCTTTCAGATCTTCTAAATGCTAGTGTACCCCTAAAAGTTGACAAAATATATTTTAAGCAGATATATGCATTTAAAATTGACTGGAAAATGGACCAAAAATCTTTTTCTCTGGGTGTCTCACCTGCGCAGCCCTGAGCTCCTCCAGAACCTCACACACCTTCACAGAGAGCTGATTGCATGCCTTCGAATCCATTTCAGATATAACCGAATAAGAGAAAATAAATACTGTAAAACTCATTAAGATGGGAACGAGCATGCTTTATTAGACTCATTTATCATGCAATTTAGTTTCACACTATATACGATGAACATTGTGTTGTTTCTGCGCAAAATGCAGAAATTAGATTATCATCCATTTATGCTTTTAAATAGACTGCAGAATAGAGTTTGTGTTTAATCTGTTTAAATGACCAGGCAATTAACATTTCAGCTGCTGGCGTGGCCGGATAATGCAAATATAACAAATACAGTCGAGCTTATGAGGTTACTGCTTTCTCAATGAATGTACTGCAGGATCAATTATCACATTCAGAGTGAGGGATTATGTACAAGTCTTTTTCTTCCAGGTAATTGTCTCACAATCACATACTCCAGTTCAGACAGAATCTGCATGGCTGTGGAGACATTTCTCGTCTCATAGCAATACCTGGCAATGGCAAGAAATCGAGCAAGCAAAGCTTTTTGTGCCTAAAAATGATGAGAAATAAAAACACATCCGACAACCTATAGGAAAAGGTAGAGCATGCTGCTGACAATGTCAAAGGTCATCGCTTTGTTCGTTTTTATAGTAATAAAATATATAGTTTGAGTGCACTGTAAGTCACTTCATAACCAGATTTCATTTATGAAAGTTGTTTTTTAAATATTCAGAGTAAAATCTGAGGCATCACCTAGATTGAGTCACAGATGACCAGTTCAGCAGAAACCCAGTTGGAGACACTGTCTGCATATCTGATGTGTGTCTGCAGCAGGCCGTCCTGCCCCAGAACATCACTCACAAGCCGACTGCTGCCCTCTAGTGGTGGGGCATCTAAAGATACACACCTGACCCATACAAATGAAAGGGTTAGATCAGGGTTTTAAAAGACAGAAAAGACACTCTAATGACGACAGTTAATGTGTTGTTATATTTTACTTTACCCTATAAATACTTTGTTAATTTTACTTGATAACTTTATACTTCTTATTTTGTATTTTATTAGTAAGTATTACTTAACTTCATTTATACTACTGATATTTTATTTTAATTGTTAATATTACTTGATTACTTAATTTGTACCACTGATATTGTATTTTATTTGTTAAAGGAATGTTCCTGGTTCAATACAAGTTAAGTTCAATCAACTGCATTTGTGGCATAATATTGATTACCACATACAATTATTGACTCGCCCTTTGTTTATAAAATAAAGTAAAATAAGTCACAGTAAGGCACTTACAATGGAAGTGAATGGGGCCAACATTCACTTGTTTTACACTAAAAATATGTTAACATGATAAAATCGCTTACCAATTTTATCTATGTAAAGTTACATCAGGGAGTCGGGGACCTTGCTGAGGCAGATTAAGAACTGAGAGGCCTATGGGCCGGTACACCATGGAGGACCCCCATGATGTGTCACATGACTACGTTCACCTTTATGCGCTACAGGGCACTTGGCAGATTTGGTTGGATTTTTCAAATTGATGGAAGAAAAGTTTGGAGCAATGTCTTACACGGTCAGTTATATGTACTTTTTAATTATGAACTGATCCAAAATCATGCATTATTAATAGGGATGTGCATGGTATTCAAATACCAGAATCACTATTCGGTTATTCTGCACGTGTTTAGAGGTCTTCAACCCAATCTGAGTCTGACGGTACCCGACAAACCTACAGGTTTTGGGCCAGGTTCAGGACAGTTTTTCAAGTAGGCTATAGGGCGAGTTATGGGCTGTTCACACGTGCGTCGAGGCCATGTCAACACACAATGGATGGACGTGTTTGATCAGTAGCGGATCCTGGCATAGGCTATATAGGCAGGCGCCTAGTGCGCCAACGCTCTCTGGGGCGGCACGACAGGGTACCTGCCAGGCCGTCACTGCACAGAGCTTGCAAAATCGTGATGGGAGAAAGGTACCCCAAACTGTGCCACCCAGCCCCCGCACAGAGCTCGCAAGATCTTGATGGGAGATAGGTGCCCCGACAGGCTACTCAGCTTTAAAGTCTCTATATGGTTAGGATTATGGATGTTCATAATGTATTCTTACATTATGAACAAACATAAGATAACCATGATAAACATTAGGCCTATAGGTGGGCTACACAATGACACAGGATCTACTTAGTGGTCTTGCAATAATTAGTATCAACCATGTGATTGCTGGGCAGATATGACGAAGTCATTGACGATTTTACATCAATGAAATCTAGGAGGGGAGGGTTAAATTTTAAACAATTATTTTACCAAATATCTTGTAGCTCTTGTGTGTTCTTGTGTGTTGTATCCAGTTGTTCCTGTATACTCTCGTCTGGCCATATTTCCAGTAAACACTGCCCCTATGCCGTAGACCAAAGTGATCCCTTTGCCCAGTCACATCATTGTCGTCATGTTTCGAGTTCCGTGCTTGGTCACGGTTAGCAATCACACTAGATGCCTACCATGCCTGAGCCAACTAAACCGTGCCCAAGCCCACCTCTTCAAGTGGGCCAAGGCACGGTTCAGCATACTGTGCCAGGGCAAGGCATGGAGCGATCACACTAGTCAAACGAACTGGACTTTGGGGGTCAAACGTGCTCGGGCATGGTACAGATTGCCTAGTGCGAGTACACCCTGAGAATAGGCCTACTATGTTGCAGGCAGTGACAGAGATGATTATTTTCGACTTTAATGTGATTTTATCATTTGAAGATCTATGTATTGTGCTATTTAGGCTCATAGCTCACTGTGCACTTTATTCCGTGCTATCTGAGATTGTGTTTGAAGAGATGTTTCCAGATTTCTCTGTCACTCCACGAGCTCTAGAGTTTAGAAAGTGAACTGGATGACAATCCTGAAATATTACTACATTAATAAAACATAATGAGAGATGAACAGACATGCTTGTAAAACAGCATGTGGAGCTTCAATGCCCTTTGACTAATGATGGCTTTACAAACAAGACCTGCATGAAATCAGGACAATGATAATGTGTCTCCCTCTAGAGCTGAATCAAAGAATGACAACACAGAAGAAAAAGAGGAAAAACAAAGAGGGTGATCATGAAGAGCTGCTGCGATGGAGATCGCTTTCTCTTTAAGCGCAGCTGTCTGTGGCTCCACCACACATGACACACGCCACTGGAAGTTCTGAACACACACACACACATCACATACAGTATATCATAAGATACATGATATGTTATGTTGGGTAGTAACTAACTAAAAGTAACCATGCTTCTTACTTTTCTAGAACTGAGATTTATTCTATGAGTAGCTATGTAGCATGACAAAATGCCACTTTGTGCACACTGTTTTACTGTTGTGTAGTAATCAAATAATCAAACATGCTTCTCTCTCTCAAATAGAGTTGGGAAGTCCAATTCATTTCAATGAATCATTTAGTTCAGACGGTTCAAAAACAGTTCACAAAATGATTTACTTATGCAAGTGTTTTAATGAAATATTTAGTTTAATGCTGTTGTTTATTGCTATGTTTTTGACATTTTTAAGTTTTATTAATTGTATTTAGTGTGAATTTATCTGTTTAAAGCTTACATTTATAAGCGTATTACTGTCGTTCTTATGTCTAATTGATTCTGATTTTATTTTATATATATATGTATATTAATATCAGGTGTATATATACACCGATCAGCCACAACATTAAAACCATCTGCCTAATATTGTGTAGCTCCCCCTCGTGCCGCCAAAACAGCGCCAACCCGCGTCTCAGAATAGCATTCTGAGATGTTATTCTTCTCACTACAATTGTACAGAGTGGTTATCTGAGTTACCGTAGACTTTGTCAGTTTGAATCAGTCTGGCCATTCTCTGTTGACCTCTCTCATCAACAAGGTGTTACCGTCCACAGAACTGCCGCTCACTGGATGTTTTTTGCTTTTGGCACCATTCGGAGTAAATTCTAGAGACTGATGTGTGTGAAAATCCCAGAAATACTCAAACCAGCCCATATGGCACCAACAATCATCCATGTGATTATCCAATCAGCCAATCGTGTGGCAGCAGTGCAGTGCATAAAATCATGCAGATACAGTTCAGGAGCTTCAGTTAATGTTCACATCAACCATCAGAATGGGTAAAAAATGTGATTTGGACTGTGGCACGATTGTTGATGCCAGATGGGCTGATGTGAGTATTTCTGTTAGAGAATAAGAGCTTTCATTTGATTTATGACCATTTAGGTGCTATGTGAAGGACATTTATTTTCATATAAATATTTCTACCCAATTACCTCTAGGAGGCGCTAATTTTTGAATATGTTAAGGCCTTATTTTGTTATTTTAAGTAGCATAAATGCAAACACACTACAGTATTCCGTCTAAATGAGCAGTTCAATAGTAAAAAAAATGAAAGAAAACATGAAAGATGAAAGGAAAGTTTCCAGTGTGTGTAGAAGGCAAGATCTGGAGCTAAAGTCCACAGATAGACCGTCTTCGATCCAGAACTGTATTAAATACAATGTGCGCTGGCACACTTTGCTGCTGTCTGATGAGGGATCTTCACTGGTTCTGCAGTTATAGAATTACAGGATTTAATTGCATTTCATTCAAATGTGATGTCTGTTTTCAGACACTCCCCCATCTGCCATTGGTCTGGAAAAAAGGTAGTCCCGCCCCAAATGCACCCAATTGGTTGAGCCTGAAGTTGACATATAAGACCGCTCAAACAAACAGATTAATGATTTGAAAGCACCACAGAGTCACAGTGTTTACACTCCTTAGGAAGTCAAACTATCAATGGATTACTTACAGCTGACTCGGGATATGAGAAAGTATTTGAACATCCAAATGACACACATCGCCTCTATCTATCCTGTCACAAAGTAAGTAATGTGGTATTTGTACCTCAGTGTGCTGAGTTCTTCAGGGGTGCAAAAGTAGCGATACTTGTAGAAGAATTGCTGAATACATCCATCAGAGTGAGTGTTCCTGTTAATGGCACAAAAGACATGTGATGAGGGTAACAGTACTAGTGAGGCACTGCAGGATCTTCAGAGTGCTGCAGGTCCAGAGGTGCAGTTCATCAATGCCAAGGTCATGGGATCAATTTCCAGGAAGCTCACACAGTGATAAATGTACACCTTGAATAAACTATAAGTTGCTTTATATCAGGATCAGAAATTAAGGGAGGAGGTAAGATGGTAAGATGACATCATAATAGCTTGTGATGTAAAATAATGAGATCTTTATAATGACAGAGCAGGCTGCATATATGAAAATACACAGATATATTAGTTCACACTTTAAATATAACTTTTAAAATGTATATGTCAGAATTTTCAAAGCTCTGATTGTTTTTGCAGAGTGCATGAATGTAATGTAATGGTGATTGAGAGATATGCATGGATAGGCACGGGCTTTTTAATAAATAAACAAAATATTGACATGAATTAAATTGTGAATTATTTATACATCAAGGGAGTATTTGTTGTACTGCCTTTTATTATAGTAAATATAACAGCAATGAGAATCTAATGAGAGTCATTATTGACAATAATGAGAATTAAAAATAAATTAAAAATTAAAATGTCCATATGCATTACAGTAATGAGAATTTTGGGGTAAATGTGTTTAATTGTCATGGAAATGTTGTCACAATGCCAAAAATATATTACTGATCCTAAAAATTGGTTTTATTTTATTTATACAAAATATAATTAATTAATTAATTAATTAATTGGATTAATCTAAAAAAAAAAAAAAAAAAGTCATATTACACCTAAAAATACTAATAAATACCTAAAAATAACTAATTAATTAATTAAATACATAAATTATTTATTTATTTTTTAAGTGTAATATGACTTTGGTATGTTTTTTGTGAGATTCATCCAACTATGAGGCATTATTACTAGTTTTCATGATTTATTTTGGTAATGTTTTTGCTACCATATATTTCACAGCTCACTTATAAAGCTTATAATTATGTTATTAGCATCAGCCATATGGAAGGTTTGTATTCAAACTGCAGCTGTACACAGACATTATTCAGGCATGTATGAAGCCCACCTGTGATTTGTCCTCAAGAGTGGGTGATTCACTGTGACTGCTGAGTGTCTGAGCGTACTTCACCATGTCCGATCTGAAGCAGAGTTCTCCGTACAGAGCCAGGGCCCAGGTGGGGTCGTGCAGGGGTCGTGCAGGGGTCGCTGTGGGTCGGTGCAGACATAGAGAGTCCGGTCAGACATCAGGGATTCAGAATCATCCATGTCCGCTTCAGAGCAGTCAGGAGTGAGTTGACAGCCTCCTGTCTCCTCCAGCTCAGTGCTGCTCCACAGGAGTTCAGCTCCACACACACACACACACACACACACACACATACACACACACTCACTCATCAGCGCCCCCTTCAAGAGCTGCACTGCACTGTGACTCCATCAGGACCAAAGACACAAGATCACTCACCTCTAACAGAGAGACAGCTGTTGAGGTAATGGGTGAATATCAAGACATTGTTCAGGTCATGTTTTAACCAAAATTCAAAGGAAATATCTATATTTTGCATTAAGAATATATTTGTCTGTCTGTCTGACTGTCTGTCTGTATGTCTATAGTTTGGTCTGTCTGTCTGTCTATCGTTCGGTCTCTCTGTCTCTCTCTCTGTCTGTCTATCATTCGGTCTCTCTGTCTCTCTGTCTGTCTATATGTCTATCGTTCGGTCTGTCTGTCTGTCTGACTGTCTGTCTGTATGTCTATCGTTCGGTCTGTCTGTCTGTCTGACTGTCTGTCTGTATGTCTATCGTTCGGTCTGTCTGTATGTCTATCGTTCGGTCTGTCTGTCTGTCTATCGTTCGGTCTCTCTGTCTCTCTCTCTGTCTGTCTATCGTTCGGTCTCTCTGTCTCTCTGTCTGTCTATATGTCTATCGTTCGGTCTGTCTGTCTGTCTGACTGTCTGTCTGTATGTCTATCGTTCGGTCTGTCTGTCTGTCTGACTGTCTGTCTGTATGTCTATCGTTCGGTCTGTCTGTATGTCTATCGTTCGGTCTGTCTGTCTGTCTATCGTTCGGTCTCTCTGTCTCTCTGTCTGTCTGTCTGACTGTCTGAATATATGTCTATCGTTCGGTCTCTCTCTCTATGTCTATCGTTCGGTCTGTCTGTCTGTCTATTGTTCGGTCTCTCTGTCTCTCTGTCTGTCTGTCTGACTGTCTGAATATATGTCTATCATTTGGTCTCTCTGTCTCTCTCTCTCTATGTCTTTCGTTCGGTCTGTCTGTCTGTCTATCGTTCGGTCTCTCTGTCTCTCTGTCTGTCTATATGTCTATCGTTCGGTCTGTCTGTCTGTCTGTCTGACTGTCTGTCTGTATGTCTATTGTTCGGTCTGTCTGTCTGTCTTTCGTTCGGTCTCTCTGTCTCTCTGTCTGTCTGTCTGACTGTCTGAATATATGTCTATCGTTCGGTCTCTCTCTCTCTATGTCTATCGTTCGGTCTGTCTGTCTGTCTATCGTTCGGTCTCTCTGTCTCTCTGTCTGTCTATATGTCTATCGTTCGGTCTGTCTGTCTGTCTGTCTGACTGTCTGTCTGTATGTCTATTGTTTGGTCTCTCTGTCTCTCTGTCTCTCTGTCTGTATGTCTGTATGTCTATCGTTCGGGCTGTCTGTCTGTCTAACGTTCGGTCTATCTGTCTGTCTGTCTGTCTGTCTGTATGTCTATCGTTTGGTCTGTCTGTCTGTCTATCGTTCGGTCTCTCTGTCTCTCTGTCTGTATGTCTATCGTTCGATCTGTCTGTCTGTCTGTCTGTCTGTCTGTCTGTCGTTCGGTCTGTCTGTATGTCTATTGTTCGGTCTCTCTGTCTGTATGTCTGTATGTCTATCGTTCGATCTGTCTGTCTGTCTGTCTGTCTATCGTTCGGTCTGTCTGTATGTCTATTGTTCGGTCTCTCTGTCTGTATGTCTGTATGTCTATCGTTCGGTCTGTCTGTCTGTCTATCGTTCGGTCTCTCTGTCTGTATGTCTATCGTTCGATCTGTCTGTCTGTCTGTCTGTCTGTCTATCGTTCAGTCTGTCTGTCTGTCTATCGTTCAGTCTGTCTGTATGTCTGTATGTCTATCGTTCGGTCTGTCTGTCTATCATTCTATCTATCTATCTATCTATCTATCTATCTATCTATCTATCTATCTATCTATCTATCTATCTATCTATCTATCTGTCTGTCTGTCTGTCTATCTATCTATCTATATATCTGTCTGTCTGTCTATCTATCTATCTATCTATGTATCTGTCTGTCTGTCTGTCTGTCTGTCTGTATCTCTGTCTGTCTGTCTGTCTCAACCCTTAACACTTTATCCTAAACAGACAGAATGGCGAGTGGAAGGTGACAGAAGGTGATGAAAATTCTCGTCCTTTTCATTGGTCTCCTGGCAACTCATTCACAATAACAACCACAAAGAGCTCTGTGTGTGCATGTGTGTGTGTGTGTGTGTGTGTGTTTTTCTGGCAGCATTCAAAACGGGTGGTTGTAGACCATTTTGACTGGGGGGCCAGGGTGGCTTGTAAGGGAGCAACTTTATTATACCTTAAGTGTCCCCTGTACACAAATAAAAAATAATTTGCTGTTTTAATATTTGTGGACATGCAGTTCTGTAGAGACAACCAAAGATTCACCAAATTTTAGTAAAATTTTAACATTTTAATTTTAAAATATATAAACAAACAGGCTCATGACAAATGTTTCAATAAGCAGGGGCTGAGCTAGGGGGTGGCCAGGGGTCATGGGCCGATGCCTGGCCACCCCATTTGGCCACCCCACTTGCAATTGCCATTTTGGTAATTTTTTGCCTTGAACACAATTTAGTTTTTTAGATGTGGAACTGTCTCTGTACAACCGCAACACACAGGAGATTTAACATGTGCGCACACCAAGGTCACCAGGTGTCACTGTATTCACTCCCCTCCGTTTTTGTATCCACTCGCCTCCGCTTTCCTGCAATGATGATACGAAAACGCTGCCTGAAAATTTCTGTGCCACCACAGACTGATGGCCCCTGTCCGGTCACCCCTGTGAAAAACTCCCGGCTCCCTCCCTGTCAATAAGTCAGTACATCCTAACATTCTGGTTTTGCCCACAAACTTTAAGCCATGTTGCCATGCTGTTCTTTAGAATGACTAATGCAGTAACATTTTTTGGGTAAAATGAATGGTAGGCTTCATCAAGATTTCAGGTTAGAATTTAATCAGTAGACTATAATCAGCATGTACAGGTCTTGTAAATGGTCACCATTTCCTTTAAGATTCTTTGAATAATTTTTAAGCACATTTTTAAATTCACTAGTTCATTTTAAATGGTCCAGTGTAACAAGTGAATTTTTAAATGCATGTATTTATCTTAATTACTATGAGTTTAAAAAAGTTGCATGCATCATAAGTGACCAATAAGGCTTTAATGTGTTTTTTTGAATCATGTTAATCATGCACATTCCTTATTAAGCGTGCTTGGTGTGTGCCTCTTATCAGCGAATGCCACAGAACCGCCCCTCAAACTTACGAAACTCTAAATAAAAGATCTCTAGTGAATCACAGAGGGCTAATCACACTTCAACAGACAAATAGAGGTGTTAAAGTTGACATGAAACATCATTTAACCCATTATTAGTAACATATTTCCAAATGAAACAAGATATTACAAGTAGCCTAAAACAATGACTAAATATCTGTTTGTGTACTGGTTTAAATTCACCAGTGGCCTGCGCAGTCAGACAAGTTGTTTCAAGTTATGACATTTTGATGAAAGATTACAAAGTCAAACGTGATTTCTATGCAATAATGTGCACTGATGTATCACTCACAATAAGACCAGGAACATGCATTAAGAAAGTAAATAGAGTCAGTTTTGATTTCATGTTGATGGTAGCGACTCATCAGCAAAAACAGGGGCATCCTACCTTTGCTGAAATACGTGGGGTTCCTCTAATCTCACTTCCTGTGTCTCTCCTCTCCAAAACACAGTCTTGGTGTCAAACTCAGTCCTCTTTAGCTCAAGTTTGTCTACTGTCTCTCTGTTTTTGAAAAAGTCAAATTTGATTAGTTCTGTCTTTAAATCATACTGTTTGTTTTCCTCTGCCGTTGGTGGATCTAAACGCTGAGAGGAGCAGAGCTTTGCATTGTGGTCAAGATGACCATTTGACTAGATGACCAGAACATTAAACAGCTCAAAACAAACAGCACAATGCAGTCCAAACACTCAGACCACAAACAAATTCAAATTTATTATTTTTATATTTTATGCCTTTTTCCTCCCAATTTGGAATGCCCAATTCCCACTACTTAGTAGGTCCTCGTGCTGGCGCGGTTTCTCACCTCAATCCAGGTGGCGGAGGACAAGTCTCAGTTGCCTCCGCTTCTGAGACCGTCAATCCGTGCATCTTATCACGTGACTCGCTGTGCATGACATCGCGGAGACTCACAGCATGTGGAGGCTCATGCTACTCTCTGTGATTCACGCACTACTTACCACACGCCCCATTGAGAGCGAGAACCCCTAATCACGACCACGAGGAGGTTACCCCATGTGACTCTACCCTCCCTAGCAACCGGGCCAATTTGGTTGCTTAGGAGACCTGGCTGGAGTCACTCAGCACACCCTGGATTCGAACTCATGACTCCAGGGGTGATAGTCAGCATCAATACTCAATAAAACATTCTTAATCAGTATTTTTGTCTTGTTTTCCAGTAAAAATATATAAACATCCTTAAAACAAGATACATGAAGTGATATTTTTCAATATAGTAGACATGATACTCTGTTTATAATATAAAGATAACAGAATTAGGGAGAAATGCAGTATGCTTCAAACAACAAAACATTATTTGGAAATCGGGTAAGAAAATAATAATAATAATCATTGCAAAAAATAATTTCTTTTTAAGTGTTTTTGTCATTTTCCTGTAAAATTATCTAAACTTCTTAAGCCGAGATTTATTTACTTTTCAAGGAAAATGGGATAAGATATTAAGTCTTGTTTTAAGATAAATCTGACAAAATTTTAGACTTAAAACAAGGAAAAAAATCTGCCAATGGGGTAAGCAAAATAAACTTGTTTTCCCTTTTAATTAAGTTTATTTTCCTTACCCCATTGGCAAACAGTTTTGTTGTTGTTGTTTGTTTTATGCATACATCTCATTAAATCTGATTAGATTTCTCTCAAAACAAAACTTAAAATCTTATGCCAGTTTGCTTGTCAATTAAATAAATCATGTTTTATGAAGGTTTAGATCATTTTACTGGAAAACAAGACAAAAATACTTGTCCTGTAAATATTATTATTTTTATTTTTTTTTGCAGTGAATAATAATAAATGTATTTATTTAGCACCTTTTAGCAATTTAGCACAAAGTGCTTCACTTAATTCAAGATGTTTATTTTTTAGCTTATTTTTTCACTTAAACTTCTCTGAAAACAAGTCAATATCCTTGAAAAAAAATAAAAATATATCTTGTCTTAAGGATTAGATATGTTTACTAGAAAAGACAAAATAACTGATTAAGAAAACGATTTACACACAGAAAGCATGAACACAGCAAAAATAATTTTCTTACGGAGTATTTTATCTGATTTTCCATTAAAAATATCTAAACATTCTTAAAAATAGACACATTTACTTGAGAAGCAAAATTACATAAGATATCATCTTGTCTTCAGAACTTTTTACAAAAGTTATTCCCATTGGCTTTTTCTTGTTTGAAGCATGAACTCCACTATATTTTATTAGATTTCTCTGAAATCTTGCATCATTCTGCGTATCAAGTTTTTTTTATTTATTTTATTTGTTTTACGGATGTTTAGATATTTTCCACACTGCAAAAAATGATTTTCAAGACAAGTATTTTTGTCTTGTTTTCTAGTACAAATATCGAAGCATTCTTAAAACGTGATTTATTTACTTGATAAGCAAATTGGCACCGTGGCACAAGGAAGGAACCAAGATGCAGAGAAACAATTAAAGCAGTTTATTGACAAAGTCATTAAAACTATTTTTATTTTTTTTCAACTGAGACTTTTATCTAAGGTCTTTACCTTTCCTGTCTTTTAAGGATTTTGAAAAGGTTATCCATGCTTTTATTTTTGCTCACCTGGATTATTGCAGTTCCCTCTATATAGGAATTAACAACACTTCCCTTGCAAGACTGCAAATGGTCCAGAATGCTGATAGGGGCCCGTAAGCGTGACCATATTACTCCTATTCTATGCTCTCTTCACTGGCAGCCAGTTCCATTTAGAATTGATTATAAAATACTTTTTTCTCTAATAAATCCCTAAATGAACTAGCGCCTCCCTACCTTGCTGACCTGTTGCATGTCTGATCAGAAGCTCTTGATAGTCCCTAGGACTAAACTGAAGATGAGGGACGACCGCACTTTTGCGGTAGCTGCCCCTAAACTGTGGAACAGTTTACCTATTTACTGTATATTAGATCAGCATCAACAATACATGATTTTAAAACTAAGTTGAAAACATATTTTTTCACCTTGGCTTTTAATCAGTCCTAGAGGTTGTGCTTTGTATTTCTGTATTATTTGTGTGTTCTATGTGTATTATATTGCTATTTTTACCCTTTTGTATTGTACAGCACTTTAGTTAACATCTGTTGTTTTAATATGTGCTTTATAAATACATTTGATATGAAACAGAGAGGCAGTTCAACAACTGAAGAATATAAGTCCAAAAGGCTGCAGTGATGAAGAGGAGGATGAAGAGTGATCTGTGCGAGGAAGGGCTTTGATGGATGGAAACTATTATTTATTTTGTTAGTAGGCTTTGTTTTTTTTGTGTGTGTTTATATATATATATATATATATATATATATATATATATATATATATATATATATATATATATATATATATATATATATATATATATATATATATTGTATTGCTTGATTCAAATAATATTTGCATTTAAAAATAAAAAGTTATGAATTAGCACTGTTAAATATCCATCTAAAATGTTTATACTGAATATTATCTCCACCACAAACCCAAATTAGTCAGGGGGCCCTAAAATAGTTCTGTGCCTGGGGCCCAAAACTTGGTGCTACACCCCTGTTAGCAAAATAAACTTAATTCAAGACATATTCAATGAAAAAAACTGAAAGGCCTTTTTATCTTACACAATTGTGCTTCTCAAGTATATTTACATGTAATAAGGATGTTTAGATATTTTTTTCTGAAAAACGAAAAAAACATGTTGATTTTGGATTGATTGATTGATTGGAGTGGTGGTGGCATAGTGGGCTAAAGCACATAACTGGTAATCAGAAGGCTGCTGGTTCAATCCCCACAGCCACCACCATTGTGTCCTTGAGTAAGGCACTTAACTCCAGGTTGCTCCGGGGGGATTGTCCCTGTAATAAGTGCACTGCGAGGAATGGATAAAAGCGTCTGCCAAATGCATAAATGTAAATGCAATGAGGTCTGATGGGTGGCACTCACTGGAGACGACTCAAGAGTCTCTTCAAGTATTGGTCTCATGTTAAAATTCAAAGCCACATGATGTTTTCCAGTTTGAGCCATAGACTTACATTGGAGGAACTTGAGACATATCTAGAGACCAGAATATCACAGAGACTTGAGGGTGAACTCTTATGGCTTTGACCTAGAAATCCCTAGCAACCACCCATAACACCATAGCAACCACATTTCAGTGTGCTACAAACACATAGGACAATTTAGCATTGTGGTGGTGACTTTTGTATGGGCAAACACTACTCACATTTTAAGATCAAGTGAATTAAGAGATATCCTCAAATGGAGAAGGGTTACATTTTCAGGATTTGTAGTTACATGTTGGTTAATAAGACAGTGTAGATCACACAGCAGTTTCTGCTCCCAGTACAGGTCGCAGAACTTTTCTGTTATCACTCGACAGAAGGTCTCAAATGGGAGAAGAAGATGTATTCTCCTAGGAACAGACAAATCATAAGTGCAAGATAAAGTCATATTTAACACAGTTTGCTCTTGTCTTCCAGTTACAAAAAGATTCTAAAGGTAAAGGAGAAAATATATTGCCCACTTATACATACATTTCATGGTTTATTTCAATAGATCTCATATCTGTATAATTGGTGGAAGTAATGAATATAAAATTAATTTAGAAATCAACTGATGCGTGGTCAGAGGTGTGCATATACTGTATATCAACACCTTTGAATGTGGCTCAACCAGCAACTATTTGTTTAATAAGAACAGTTAAAAACCATAAATCAAAATTCCAGTTCCTTTCCTCTTGAAACTTATTTCAAACTTTGCAGTGTAAATTAAATAAAACTAAACAAAAAGCTAAATGAAAACAAAACACAAAACAAAAACAATAATCAAAACAAAAACAAAACAACAAAAAAAGAAACAAAAAAACAAAACAAAAAAACGATACGAAAAACAAAAGATGCAACAAAAAAAAAAGAACCAAAAATAACTAAAAAATAATGACCAAATGAAATGAAAACAAAAATGAAAAACAGAAAATGAAACAAAAAATAAAACTACAAAACAAAAACAAAACAATACGAAAAAACAAGATGAAACAAAATGGAAACAAAAATCTAAACAAAATAAAAAAAAGTAACAAAAATAAATAAATAAAAACAAAATAAAAAAAATAAAACAAAAATAAACAAGACAAAAACAACAAAAAACTATATAAAAATCAAGACAAAACATGATGAAACAAAAACCAAACCAAAAAACGAAAACCAAAAATATTAAAAAAAAATGAAACAAAACAAACAAGAAAACCAAACCTAAAAACAAACAAAACTAAATACTTAAAAAATAAATAAATAAATAAGCAAAAAACTAAACAAAATTAACAAAAAAATGTAACAAAACAATTAAACATCAAAACCAAACCAAAAAAACTGAAACGAAATAAATAAAAAAATAAACAACAAAACCAAAAAAAGCCCCAACAACAGCAACAGCAACAAAAAAACAATAAAAAAAATAATAAAAAAATACGAAAAATGAAACAAAAAGTGATAAAAAAAATTAAATAAAAATTCAACAAAACAAAAAATTAAACAACAAAACCAAACCAAATATATATATATATATATAAACTAAACAAAGAAACTAAAACAAAACAAAACAAAACAAAACAACAATGATACCGAAACAAAACAAAAACAAAAGATAGTTACCCATAGCCAGATCTTCAACTCATTTCTCCAGGTATCCATCAAAGGCAAACTCCTCTATGACAGGGAATCTCTCACATGTTCTGGACAGGGTCATTCAGAGAGTGAGGTGCAAATTGAGCTCTCATATTTGCCTTTTGACTTCCCCTCTCAAGGGTCGTGGGCTCAGGGGACATTGCAGAGTCATCTATACAGGTAACATGATGTGTTACCTCTCTGATACTTATTATTGTCATCTGATATTCCAGACGATGGTAGTTTGATAAGTTTCTTGTTTAGTGGTTTTGTATTTATGAGATCCAGATCCGTGATTGGTCGAAGCGCTGAGATCTGTACAGGAAGTAGGGTGAGATGGCCTGTCTGAGGGTCCTGCTGTAACAGGAAGTTGTTAAATATGCCATTAGCACGTGACAAGGTGGGAAAATCTAGATGGGCGTCAAGTTCAAATTTGCTTGTTTGGGGAGTGATCAGAGGCGGAGAAGAATTAACAAGAGTCTTGCAACTGGATGATGAAGAATAGCGTCCAAACACAGACAAATCTTCACCAAAGTCTCTCTCTTCCTGTTGTTCTGACTCTTGCACAATAGTTTCAGCTGTGATGTCCTCAATAGTTTGTCTACTTGAAATCCTTGGAAATAAATAACAAGGTGAAAAAACTAGAAAAGAGTTTCAATTATAAGGAAAACTTGTAAATAAAGGCCCAGATACATATCAATAGATGTTAAGCACTCAAAACACTCATCTGTAAACTGGCCTGAAATGGTCACCAAGTGTTTACTGCTAATTTTGAAAAGACCATTAAACAGAACAAGACAAGATAAAGACCAACCACTCAGATCCAGGATCAGTTGGGGTGTTTTCATGTAGCAGCTCATCTTGAGTCAGTATTATGGGGCTGAAGTGTGTCGCAAGAGAGCTGAAGGCCTCAGGCAGGTTGATGTTGGCGGAGGACACGGGGTAAATATGAGGAACCAGACCAGCTACAGGGGCAAACCTGCCCTCACTGGCCAACGGGATAAAACCTGAGAGAAAAACCTCACAATCAAACAAACCTGCAGATTAATACCAAACAAACATACAGTAAAGTCCATAAAGATTCAGGGGAACATTCATGTTTGAAGAATCAGAACCAGGATTATTAAACCTTAATGTTAAAAGAGAGTCTGTGATTCGCTCGCACCTGTCTTATCTTCTCCCAAGTGTGGATCAGGTGGACTTTCGGCACACTCAGGAGAAGACGGTTCCTCTGTAGCTCTATTTCCATCGAATGCCTTCAATGAAAACGGTACTTGTCATGAGAAACTTGTGGACTAAAGTTCATGCATTAAGACAGAATAGAGTTACAGAAGAGCGTTTGGACAAGGGGAGATTTTCAGGATACTTCCAAATAATGCATCGGCCGGTGCCCGCAAGGGCGTCCGTTTCGTTCGACAGGCATGTTTAATGTGGCATGAGAACGTGCAGATTTAAGCATACACAATGTTTCTGTGAAACAGAAGGGAAGTAAACTGCACCGAGGACTCTATAGAATTGAAAAGAAGAGATCACAGGATCAATAAACTCCTGCTATCATGAGACCTGCATGTTCTCAGATTTTATAAATGAAGTGTCTTTACCTGCTGAACTCTGGTGATGAGTTGTGTCCACACCGTCTCTGCATTAGTACCCTGACGGGCGAGGTAGTCACGGCAACACTGAAATATAACAGTACATTAACACCGGATACACAGCCGTGCAATATGTTACCAGATACAACAGCAAAATAAAACAAAAAAACAGAGTACTTCTATGGCTGAATCACAACTGGTCATAAGAAACAGAAGATGCATTTATTACTTTTATTTAATGAGATCAATGGGTGAATGTCATGAAGAAGTGTCCAGGTAACATTTTGACCCCAAAACAAAACAAAGAATTAAGAAAATATATTTTGCATAAAGAAAATAAAGGCAATTTTTGAGATTAAGATGCGTTGCATTTTGACATTATTTTCATAACAATTTTGCACATTTTCACCCTCAGTTGAATTCTCATTACCATAATGCTGTAATGACAATGACTTATTGGATACAATATATAAGTGTTTCTTCAACTTCGGGTCAATTAATTTCCCTGGGGTTTGGTTTTGATAAAAAAGAACAACTTTTTTTTTGTTTGTTAAATTAAGTTTTTATTTACCAGGACTTTGTTATTTATTTTTTGTACTTAACGGAGTGTCTATTTACACTAAGTGCAAATAGCCTGTCTTGTTGGCAAAGCCTATTTACACAAACTCCGCCCACCATTGCTGAGACCAAGCTCATCACAGCCATGACAAATTTCTTTGTGGTCAACTGCTGGTGAAATGAAGGCGATGAGGAAGAGACGTTGAACTGGTTAACACATTAGACGTTTAGTGGGTTAAAAAAGAACGGAGAATGGAGTGACTATTTGCACTCAAATAGTCTGGTGGACTACAGGTGTTACGACGGTGTGAATATGCATCATGCTGACGATGCGGGTTCGAATCCTACCTTTTGTCCCGCTTTTTCCCATGTCTCCACTCTTAATATTTCCTATAATACTTCTTAGAAT
Source organism: Myxocyprinus asiaticus (assembly GCF_019703515.2). Lineage (NCBI taxonomy): Eukaryota > Metazoa > Chordata > Actinopteri > Cypriniformes > Catostomidae > Myxocyprinus > Myxocyprinus asiaticus. Next base: position 1,951,015 of record NC_059364.1, on the reverse strand, counting down.
AATAAATAAAAGTGATTCCTCGCAGTGATTTGGTTACAGTGAAGGGTTTGATCTGGATCAAATTAACCATGGTTTTACTGTAGTAACATTGTAGTGACCATGTTTTTTGGTGGAAACCATAGTCTTGATGCAGTTAACCACGGTGTTACAGTAATATGGTGTTAAAATAGTAGCCATGTTTAATTTTCTGGTTACTATGATTTCCTACTAAATACCATGGTGATACTATGGTTAGTGTGGTAAAACCATGGTTAATATTGTAAAAGAAGGTTAGGGGTTGGTGTAGGGTGTCTGTGGGACTCTAATAAACACAGTACAAACGCTGCAGTGATTTAATAGTATTTAAACAGGGGTGTAATAGTATATGCCACTATTTGCACTTATATGCAATATAAGTTGCTTTTTTTTTTTTTGGCATAACAGTTTGACATAACTGAGGACAAGTCTCAGTTGCCTCCGCTTCTGAGACCGTCAATCCACACATCTTATCACGTGACTCGTTGTTCATGACACCGCGGAGACTCACAGCATGTGGAGGCTTCATGCTACTCTCCACGATCCACACACAACTTACCACACGCCCCATTGAGAGCGAGAACCACTAATTGCGACCACGAGGAGGTTACCCCATGTGACTCTACCCTCCCTAGCAACCGGGCCAATTTGGTTGCTTAGGAGACCTGGCTGGAGTCACTCAGCACACCCTGGATTCGAACTCACGACTCCACGGGTGATAGTCAGCGTCAATACTCGCTGAGATACCCAGGCCCCTTTTGTTGCTTTTTGTGAATATCATCTTTCTAAACATAAACCATTTCACTATTTATTGTGTTATCAAAAACGATGACTGTCATCATTTCCAGCACACTGAACAATTTTGCCCCTAATGAAGTTTTTTTTAATTTTTATCAAAATTTAGTGTACTTGTTTACCAAGTGCACAAAAGTATCAGTGAAGAGCATGCTTGAGATGAAATATGAGACAAAACAAAGAAAAATCAAAGGAAATATCAGCAGAATGATATTGAGCAGAACATTTTTTATCAATAAAGCAAAAAGTGTGAAAAATAGCTATTAGAATTAGCCTTAGCAAGACAAAGGAGTGGGTCATTTTATAAAAAATAAAAATAAAAACATTAAAAATGTCATTTCCATCAGCGTCATTTCCAGCACTGAATTCTATTAAACACAAAACAGAATTTGAGATGTGCTGGAAATGACACTGTGGTGGGAATTTTCATGACAAATATGACAGAAATCTCCTGTGATGCATGAACATACACTGATGGACACTGTTAGGAGACCAAATAAATACATAAATAATTACTAAGAGAGTGAAAAAAAATTTAACACGACTTTTCTTTCTAAAAGTCCACAGTGCTAAAAGTGACCGAAGTTGAAGAAACACCCATTTATAATTTAAGTAAAACACTAAATCCAGAATAAATGTAAATTTGTGCAACAAATACTCACAGTTGTACTTCGCAATTTAAATAATAGGTAATACCTTTTCCCCCTATACAACAGTAATGCCAAATTCATTTATTTTCATTTTTTCTCATCGTAGACTACTGACAATTAGAGAGGAGAAATATTGAAAATAATGTCACAAAGCATAGCACAATGCAATCTTACTGGTCCAAAAAACAGTCTTCGTTTTCTTTGTGCAACATATACTGTATTTTTTATTAGCTCTTAATATAATCTTAACTTATCAAGTCCCATTTTCCGTCTTTAGATTTTGAGTTTAAACATTATCCACACATTTCTTGTCGGCTTTTATGAGATTCACCTGTTTGACAAAAATCATGTTTTACAGACTCTATTCTCAAGGACCTTTTTTGCCATTTCAATAGATGGTCTTTCAATCGGTGTTCGTTTGGCCATCTCTAGTAGAAGTCTCTTGAGCTTTCTCGGCATGGCCAGTTTTTGATTTGCAGACATATTAAACTTGGCTGTAGCCCAGAGGATCGCTGCGACCCCGTACACGCACGCCTGGAGATGAACGAAAACTACTGTAACAAAACACATTTATATGATTGGTCAACACGGTGTAACTACAAGGCAATGGTTGCCATAGAGACAAACCTTTTCCGTCACAATTCCGTGCTCTTGAAATTCAGGAGCCAGGAAAAATACATCACAGGAAGCTGTGAAGGACAACAGGCATGGAAATGAATGAAATATTAACAATAATAATAATAGCTACATTTTTACATTTTCTAAAAAGTGTTTGACCATGCAAAACTCACTGGTACAATTCTAGGGTACTGTGGGTGGTTGCTAGGGCATTGCTATGTGGTTGCTAGTATGTTCTGGGTTCAGTTCAGAGTTGCTGACTGGCCCAATTTATGCATCACTTTTTTTTTTTTTTTAAGTGAGATACTCTACAATATTTTTGCCTTTCTGTTGCAGTGTGAGTCATTCAGCATGTAAAGTTGTTTTCGTTAAATTTTATTAACTTTACATGGACAGATGTTAATGTTATCAGGTGTTCTGTAATGATCATACCTGTGTTTGTAGGTCTCAGAAACAGCACTTCACCTTCACACCCCACATACACTGAGTCCAGACACAGGTAATCTTTACATACAGAGTACAGCTGTTATTATTCTCACAAATCAGACAAACATGGGGCAAACAAATAGGGTACAACAGGGCTAAAGGCCCCCCGGGGTAAAAGGCACATTTGATTAGATTTTCTTCCAAAAACACTAAATAGAAACAAAAACAACCACAGTACTTTCCTTAAAAACCACAGTTTCTTACTATGCACTGCAAAATATTCCAGATCCATGGGATCACTGTATGCAGTGTCTAAAGATTGGTTTTGAGGTAATTTGATCTAACATTTAATCATTTTTAAAATGTCGCAGATGTATATAACTAATGAATATCCTGAAAATTATCACATTTATTTTAGACAAAATACTAATTTGTCATTTTCAGTTTTGCTCAAGGGGATTTTTTAGGGGTGTGAGGGGGTTAAAAAAAAATCATTAATAATAATAATAATAATAATAATAATAATAATAATCATCATTTTAATCAAAACAACCTTCCGTTATTATTATTTTAACACAAATGATGTTGCTCCATCATCATCATCATCATCATCTAAAAAAAATATATATATATATATATTTATGTTATTATTGTTGTGAGCTCACCGGGAAAATTCCAGACAACTATGTTGTTTGGCAATAAAGGATTGATTGATTAATTACTAAAATGTATTTTTTCAATCTTGATACACATTGCAACCAGAAAAATGCACACTATCCTTAAGGTGTGCCTTTAATCCTGTTGTACCCTATCCTGTAAATGTTACCATTAGTTTGTGGGGTAAACACAGTAGGGATGGTTGGTAATACTTTATAGATGAAGTCACTCTTTTCAAACAAACGCTTGGTGGCAGCACTTCCAGGTCTTTTTGGCAATGCAGAAATAGCTGCATTGAATGGGCGTTTTGCTCAAATTAAGCTGGAAATGCCCCAAAAAAGTGCTGTATGTGTGGTTAAAACAACCCGTTTCTGAAAGATTTAGGCTTCTTTAAATTTTCATCCATAATTATATCACTGTACCTTGTGTCAAATTACCCAAGCACTAATACAGGCATTATAAAAAGACACGTTGGGTTTGGAAGTCTGTTTGGAACATAGTCATGGCAAAAAACATGTGCAAATAAATATGCATCAGTGATGTGACGTGCACAGAAGGGGGGCAGCAGGTGCGCAAGCCCCTGGCCCTTTCGTTCACAAATCTAAAGGTCCCATTTGGTCATCAAGAAAAAGGGAAAAAATTTTAATAATGAAATTAAAATAAATCTACAATAAATCTCACAATACCAGTAATAATGTGTTATTATGAGATTTCTTTGTAAATTGCAGGCACATTAAAGAAAATTAAGCGGAGGTGCCTTTAACAGCGCGCAATACAGCAGATCGCCTGGCCTGGGTAGCTCAGCGAGTATTGATGCTGACTATCACCCCTGGAGTCACGAGTTCGAATTCAGGGTGTGCTGAGTGACTCCAGCCAGGTCTCCTAAGCAACCAAATTGGCCCGGTTGCTAGGGAGGGTAGAGTCACATGGGGTAACCTCCTCGTGGTCACAAATAGTGGTTCTCGCTCTCAATGGGGCGTGTGGTAAGTTGTGCGTGGATCACGGAGAGTAGCATGAGCCTCCACACGCTGTGAGTCTCCGCGGTGTCATGCACAACGAGCCACATGATAAAATGCGCGGATTGACGGTCTCAGACGTGGAGGCAACTGAGATTCATCCTCCACCACCCGGATTGAGGCGAGTCACTACGCCACCACGAGGACTTAGAGTTCATTGGGAATTGGGCATTCCAAATTGGGGAGAAAAGGGGAGAATTTTTTTTTTTAATTAATTACTACTCACTAAAAAAATCCACCCCTGTCCCTGCTAAAGTCTGTGGACATCACTACATCAGCGCTCTTTACTCTTCATCTCACTCACATAAAACACAGATTATATACTCCTCAAAATGAATCAACACAATGGAAAGAACATAATGAAACAGTTATGCCAAATTAGGTAAATAAAAGCTTTAAAAGTGTTCAATATATTAATCTCTAACAGCTGAAGGTGCAGGCAGGAGACTGCTATAAATGTTTGTCAAACAGCAACAGCGCCGCCTACTGTACAGGGGTGAAGTATTTTTTTCATTTCATTTTTTTATGGACACGGTGTGAATAGACCTTCCGTCAGAGGTTCGTCTCGCAAAATCGTTACGGATTTGGTGTGAACAGCCCTTAACCCTGTAGTTAATGCTGATTTTAGAAAATTAACAGTTTTTGCAAAGTGTTACCGAACAATGAATAACTTGACTTCAATGACTTCACTTGTATTTGTGATGTAAAAGACACACCTGGTAAGTCGATGTACGTCTGCAGTGTGGAGAGACACGTGTAGCATAAAGCCCAGAGTTCATTCACGGAGAAAGGACGAGCACACCGTGAGAGCAGCTCATGCAACGAGATCCACTGAGAAAGAAATTACACATTACATCTAGTACAGGTACACTGAGGGACACATTCATGAGGATTTGGACACTTAAGCCACTCTTCAAGAGGCTTTTAATGCCATTGCAATACATGCAAAAAACTCTCTGAACGTACAATACTTACCTCATTCTGAGAGTCCTCACTGAGACATAAAATACTTTTGTTTACATGGTTTGAACCGCACAGGTCAACGTCTGCACAAGTGTCCTCGTCTTTCACCAACGATGAGGTTTGAACATCAATACTGTCGCTCTGATCAGTCTCCTGCACAACAGATTCAGGTGTGCTGACCGTCACATCAACAGACTCCTCCTCCCCTGATTCTAAAGTTGTGTCCCATGTGGTCTGCTTCGGTTTGACCCGATGAAGCCTCCCGTTCCAGCCGGACACTGCGCCCTCGTCCTCTGTGATGTCAGATAGATCCGTCACCAGCATGCTGATGGGCGCGTGTGCTGGAGTACAGAACGCCGGGGGGTTGTTTGAATCCGGGACGGAGCAGGAGCGGTTCAGGGCTCTCCTCGCCCTCCCAGGCTTCTTCCCCTGGTTCCTCCTGTGCACTGGAGAACTGTTCTGAGACCTGCTGTCTGGAAAAGGTTCATCTTCTCTGAGACTAGCTGAACCTCCAGACCATGAAGAACCATTGCAGACCAGACCTCTGCGCTTCAACAGCAACTCTTCACCATCATATGAATCAGAGGAGAAGTTTCTCATCATGATACGATCGCTGGTGTGGTTCTCCACAGAGTTTGATCTTGAGGTTTTGTATTCCAGAAACTGTGGATCAGATTTCTCCCATCCATCTGTAAATGATTAGAAAGGTCTATGCAGATACTAAGTATTTACTTGGCAGATGTTTTCATCTAAAGCGACTTGTAGTTCATTCTAGATCAGCATCGAACCAAGATGGAAACTGATACTGGTCTAAGGGCTCCAGACTTTTTAGTTGCCAAATTACAGAACTGCTCGATTTAGTTGTTGTTTAGAAGCAAGATAACGTGTAAAGACACTATTTCTAAAGATACAGTTCAGTAACTCACAAAATGTTATCTGATGAAACCACATATGAACGCACACAAAGCGTTCCCAACTGTTGCCAATTGCGACTAGATTTTAAATTGTCACAATTATTTTTTATTTTTCATTTCAGTTGCAGTCTGGAGCTCTAACTGGTCTGAAGGGTAGCATGTATCTTTAACTAGGTCACACCAAATACCACAATACTGAGGTCTACTCAAACCTTCAAAAGTTGCGACGGATTCAATAGACAGAACTCTTCGGCCAATGGCAGATAGTTTTCGGCAGACAGCTGTAGGTGAGATGTTGTTGAGTGCAGCCTCCGCGTGAGAGACAATATCCTGTGGGGAAATAAGATAAATTATATTATACAGATATAGTAATTAAACAAATAAATAAAACTAGATATTTACTGATTGTTGAACATTACACCAGGAACGTATTTTAAAATGGATAGACACATCAGTGTTAAAGGGATAGTTCAACCAAAAATGAAAATTCTCTCATCATTCTCTCACCTTCATGCCATCCCAGATGTGTATGACTTTCTTTCTTCTGCAGAACACAAATGAAGATTTTTAAAAGATTATTTTCAGCTCTGTAGGTCCTCACAATGCAAATCAACAGGGTCCAAAACTTTGAAACTCCAAAAAGCACATGATGGCGCCACGGATGGCTGCCTCGGTGTGGAGCTCCTCAGTTCTTTTGTTGTTTTTGTTTGTTTGTCCTGTGTTTAGTAATCTTTTTCCAGTCAGTTTTAACAGAGACGAACTGCTGAACATTCGACAGCATATACCAGACAATCTTTTCCCGGTTTTCGAATATTCAGACGTTTTGCTAGACATTTTAGTTGGAGGCGCAGCTCTGCTGTTCAAGAGACGAAGGCGAGGGAGACGAGCAGGCGCGCTGGTCAAACTCTGTTGGCACGGACTTCGAACAGCGCTGCCGAGTATTCACTTAGCGAATCTCCACTCTCTTCCTAACAAAACAGATGAACTACATCTCCTCACCCACATGAACAAAGACTTTTAACCTCTGCTGCCTTGTGCTTCACAGAAACCTGGCTGAGTGAAGCCATTACGGACAGCGCATTACATCTGCCGGGCTTCCAGCTGTTCAGAGCGGATCGCATCGCAGAGTTAACGGGGAAAACGAGAGGTGGTGGAACATGCTTTTACATCAATGAAAGTTGGTGTACAGGTGTAACAACGTTAAAGAGGATGTGCTGTCCTAATTTGGAAGCACTATTTATCAACTGTAAGCCTTTCTACTCGCCACGGGAGTTTACCTCGTTTATTCTGGTGAGTGTGTATATCGCACCAAACGCATTTGAATGCGGCGCTGCAACAGCTGGCTGATCAAATCACAGACACAGAACAACAACACCCGGACTCAGTTATTATTATTCTTGGGGATTTTAACAAAGCAAATCTCACACGTGAACTGCCCAAATACAAAAAGAACCTCACATGCCCCACCAAAGACAGGAACATACTGGATCATTGTTACACAACAATAAAGGATGCATATCGCTCTGTCCCTAGAGCAGCTTTGGGACTCTCTGATCACTGTCTGGTTCATCTTCTTCCAAACTACAGGCAGAAATTAAAATCAACCAAGCCAGTAGTAAGGACTGTAAAGGGATGGACCAATGAAGCAGACTGGGAACTATAAGCCTGCTTCGATTGCACGGATTGGAGTGTTTTTGAGGCTGCAGCCACAGACCTGGACGAGCTCACAGATACTGTTACATCAAATATCAGTTTCTGTGAGGATATGTGCATTCCTATTAGGACTTATTTAAAGTTCAACAATGACAAACCGTGGTTTACAGCAGAGATCAGGCAGCTTTGTCAGGCCAGAGAGGATGCTTACAGGGGTGGGGATAAAGTCTTGTACAATCAGGCCAGGAACACACTGAACAAGGATATCAGAGTGGCTAAAAGAAGATACTCTGAGAAGCTGAAAAAACAGTTTTCAGGACACGATCCTGCATCTGTGTGGAGTGGCATGAAACAACTCACAAATTACAAGAGTCCTACCCCCCAACCCTGTAGGGAACCAACAACTGGCTGACCCCCCCGCCCTTCAAGAACTATACACTTCCAGAGTGAGGAAAAATGCTGGAAAAATCACTCTGGACCCCACTCACCCTGCCCACAAGGAACCAACAACTGGCTGATGACCTGAATGTGTTCTATTGCAGATTTAAAAGGCCCAATCTCACACCTAACACCCACTCTGACCTTCACTTCAAACAAACACCAACACCTCCTGCAATCCCCCTCCTCCCCCCTCTTGCTACTCAACCTGCACTTAAGATCTGTGAAGATGATGTGAGCCACGTCTTTCAGAAACAAAAGACGAGGAAAGCTTCAGGCCCAGATGGTGTCTCACCAGCGTGTCTTCGATCCTGTGCTAACCAGCTGGCCCCCATCTTCACACAGATCTTCAATAGATCACTGGAGCAGTGTGAAGTCCCATGCTGCTTCAAACACTCAATCATTATTCCTGTCCCAAAGAAACCAAAAATAACAGGACTTAATGACTACAGACCTGTCGCCCTGATGTCTGTGGTCATGAAATCATTTGAGAGACTGGTGTTGGCCCACCTGAAGGACATCACTGGACCCTTTCTAGATCCCCTTCAATTTGTGTATCGAGCAAACAGGTTTGTGGATGATGCAGTCAACATGGAATTGCATCATATCCTGCAACATCTGGACAGACCAGGGACATATGCAAGGATCCTTTTTGTGGACTTCAGTTTCAACACCATCATCCCAGCTATACTCCAGTATAAATTACACCAACTCTCTGTTCCCATGTCTATCTGTCAGTGGATTACCAGCTTTCTGATGGACAGGCAGCAGCTTGTGAGACAGGGGAAACTCACTTCCAGCACCTGTACAATCAGCACTGGTTCTCCCCAGGGATGTGTGCTCTCCCCACTACTCTTCTCCCTCTACACCAATGACTGCATCGCCAATGACCCCTCTGTCAAGCTCCTGAAGTTTGCAGATGACACTGCTGGCATCGGCCTCATCAGAGATGACGATGAGTCTGCATACAGAAGGGAGGTTGAACAGCTGGCTGTCTGGTGCAGTCAAAACAACCTTGAGCTGAACACGCTCAAAACGGTGGAGATCATTGTGGACTTTAGGAGGAACACACCAACACTGACCCCACTCACCATTCTAAACAGCACTGTGGCAGCAGTGGAGTCATTCAGATTCCTGGGCACTACCATCTCACAGGACCTGAAGTGGGAGACCCACATTGACTCCACTGTGAAAAAGGCCCAGCAGAGGTTGTACTTCCTTCACCAGTTGAGGAAGTTCAAACTGCCACAGGCGCTGCTGATACAGTTCTACTCAGCAGTCATTGAGTCTGTCCTCTGCACTTCAATAACTGTCTGTTTTTGTTCAGCTACGAAATCAGACATCAGAAGACTACAAAGTACAGTTTGGACTGCTGAGAGGATTATTGGTTGCCCCCTGCCCCCCCCCCTTCAATAACTATACACTTCCAGAGTGAGGAAAAAGGCTGGAAAAATCACTCTGGACCCCACTCACCCTGACCACTACCTTTTTGAACTGTTGCCTTCTGGTCGATGCTTCAGAGCTCTGAACACCAGAACCATCAGGCACAGGAACAGTTTTTTCCCTCAGGCTATCCATCTCATGAACAGTTAAATTGCCCCATTGAGCATTAACTATGTGCAATACACAGTTTAGTCTTTTTTATATTTATCCAACACATCCAACCTCTTCTGCCATTTCATTCCTCTGAAAAAAACAAAAAAACATTTGCACTGTACATAACAGATTGTATTAGATTTGCACTACCCATGTGTATGTGTATGTATGTATGAATGTGTGTGTCTGTACGTATGTGTATAATTATTTTTTATTTTTTATTTTTTATTATTATCTATGTCTTGCTGCTGTTTCTGTATTGTTTTTGTATTGTTGTACACTGGAAGCTCGTGTCACCAAGACAAATTCCTTGTATGTTTAAGCATACTTGGCAATAAAGCTCATTCTGATTCTTCTTCTTCTAAAGGCAGCATAAAAGTAATCCATATGACTCCAGTGGTTTAATCCATGTCTTCAGAAGCCCCGAACCACACTGCTTTAGGTGTCTTAGTGCCTTCCTGAGCCTATGTCCTACCAAAAAAAAAAAATAAATAAACAAATAAAAAATCTGTCTAAAATGTTTCTCATAAAAAAATTAAAAAAAAAAGAAATCTCTAAAATTGTGTTTTTCTCTAAAAATAAATTTTTCTCTCTAATTTTATTTTTCTCTCAATTTATTTTTTCTCAAAATGTTTTTTTCTCCTCAAGAGGCAACACATGAGAATATTTTTGTGCTTGCTAGCTAAAAATTAGCATGCATATCAACTTCGGCCACCAGGTGCCACTATCAGTATGCATGAAATCTTACAAGGTGACAGATGACAGCTTTGGTACTTTGATCGGTTGATTTATAGTTGTATAATACTATAACAAGAATGTTTTGCATATCTTAATCAAGGAAAGAAACATATATAATGTTAGAGAGTCTATGATGCATGTGGCTAGAGTCCTTTACTATATTTTTTGCTTATTGATATTATGCTTGAAATCAACTATAATCAGAAGCTATGCAATCATATTCATATATTCACATTTATGTACTCAGTTTAATATACAGGTGCATCTCAATAAATTAGAATGTCGTGGAAAAGTTCATTTATTTCAGTAATTCAACTCAAATTGTGAAACTCGTGCATTAAATAAATTCAATGCACACAGACTGAAGTAGTTTAAGTCTTTGGTTCTTTTAATTGTGATGATTTTGGCTCACATTTAACAAAAACCCACCAATTCACTATCTCAAAAAATTAGAATATGGTGACATGCCAATCAGCTAATCAACTCAAAACACCTGCAAAGGTTTCCTGAGCCTTCAAAATGGTCTCTCAGTTTGGTTCACTAGGCTACACAATCATGGGGAAGACTGCTGATCTGACAGTTGTCCAGAAGACAATCATTGACACCCTTCACAAGGAGGGTAAGCCACAAACATCCATTGCCAAAGAAGCTGGCTGTTCACAGAGTGCTGTATCCAAGCATGTTAACAGAAAGTTGAGTGGAAGGAAAAAGTGTGAAAGAAAAAGATGCACAACCAACCGAGAGAACCACAGCCTTATGATTGTCAAGCAAAATTGATTCAAGAATTTGGGTGAACTTCACAAGGAATGGACTGAGGCTGGGGTCAAGGCATCAAGAGCCACCACACACAGATGTGTCAAGGAATTTGGCTACAGTTGTCGTATTCCTCTTGTTAAGCCACTCCTGAACCACAGACAACGTCAGAGGCGTCTTACCTGGGCTAAGGAGAAGAACTGGACTGTTGCCCAGTGGTCCAAAGTCCTCTTTTCAGATGAGAGCAAGTTTTGTATTTCATTTGGAAACCAAGGTCCTAGAATCTGGAGGAAGGGTGGAGAAGCTCATAGCCCAAGTTGCTTGAAGTCCAGTGTTAAGTTTCCACAGTCTGTGACGATTTGGGGTGCAATGTCATCTGCTGGTGTTGGTGCATTGTGTTTTTTGAAAACCAAAGTCACTGCACCTGTTTACCAAGAAATTTTGGAGCACTTCATGCTTCCTTCTGCTGACCAGCTTTTTAAAGATGCTGATTTCATTTTCCAGCAGGATTTGGCACCTGCCCACACTGCCAAAAGCACCAAAAGTTGGTTAAATGACCATGGTGTTGGTGTGCTTGACTGGCCAGCAAACTCACCAGACCTGAACCCCATAGAGAATCTATGGGGTATTGTCAAGAGGAAAATGAGAAACAAGAGACCAAAAAATGCAGATGAGCTGAAGGCCACTGTCAAAGAAACCTGGGCTTCCATACCACCTCAGCAGTGCCACAAACTGATCACCTCCATGCCACGCCGAATTGAGGCAGTAATTAAAGCAAAAGGAGCCCCTACCAAGTATTGAGTACATATACAGTAAATGAACATACTTTCCAGAAGGCCAACAATTCACTAAAAATGTTTTTTTTATTGGTCTTATGATGTATTCTAATTTTTTGAGATAGTGAATTGGTGGGTTTTTGTTAAATGTGAGCCAAAATCATCACAATTAAAAGAACCAAAGACTTAAACTACTTCAGTCTGTGTGCATTGAATTTATTTAATACACGAGTTTCACAATTTGAGTTGAATTACTGAAATGAACTTTTCCACGACATTCTAATTTATTGAGATGCACCTGTATATTCATATCGTCACTGCAATACTATCATTATATTCATGCTTGATGCCTTATGTATCCAATGTTCCCGTGAGACCTAAATGCATGCGTGAGACAAAATGTATACATTTGATCCTCTAATATATGAGTTTGTTACCCTTTTGACCTCATGAGGCTTCAGAGCTGGAACGAGAGAGCGTAGTTTATGACTGTTATTGTTCTAAGAAACGTGCAGACATAGTACAGACATAGACCTAGTACACAACAGGATACGCTTTGAGACACCTGCCCTCGTATCTTGCTGAGATAGGTAAATTTACAAGTCGTTTGCATAAATAAATGTGTGAGTGGGGCTGTAGTCTATCTTTCCACTCAAACCACAATTTTCACACTTCTATAGGTCATAACAGCCTGACCTGACACTTAGGGTTATTACATCATTGTGCAGAACTTTCTGTACCTAAAAAGAAAGTGCCTGCTGGCACAGTCTCAAGTGGGTATAAAGACCTTAACAAATATTTGGGAAAAACTAACACACCTCTACTCTCTAGCTCTCTGCATCTGATCTCCAACTTTGAGGCCTCATCTTGACTCATTCTGCACTTTAAATATTAGGGTGACCAGATTCCTGCTTGTGGAAAACAGGACAGCCCCCTCCCAGCAAAAATTAATTGACGTATACTTTCCTAGGCGCTGATCAATGCGAAGTAGAGGGTGCATCCGCATCTGTAACTGTTGTCACCTTGTACTTTTCGCTGGCAGCAGTTTTTTCTCAGTGTGCGCTTTTCTTTCAAGAGTTTATCGTAAACAGTCCAGTCCAAAATTAAGACGAAAAGCATTGCTTTCACGACTGTTCATGACTGAGTCGAGATTTATCCGGTGTCCATGCTGCGTTCATTAATGTGAACACACGCTCCACAGATGCAGATGTCCAAGGCAGGCATAAAACAAACTCCACCAACTTAGCTAAGACTCCGAAATTGATGGTCTTGCTCTCCTGCTCACGAAAAACGTCTGTCCATCTCTCAGACACGGCCGTCTTGTTCATGTTCCACTCAGTGATGCGACGAGTGACTATGTTTTTCGCGCAAGCCCACTCATCAAAGAGCGTGGTTTTGGGGGGCCTGGGTAGCTCAGTGAGTACTGACGCTGACTACCACCCCTGGAGTCGCAAGTTCGAATCCAGGGTGTGCTGAGTGACTCCAGTCAGGCTTCCTAAGCAACTAGCTGGCCCGGTTGCTAGGATGGGTTGAGTCACGTTGGGTTAACCTCCTCATGGTCACTATAATGTGGTTCTCGATCTCGGTGGGGCGCATGAATAGCGTGAAGCCTCCACATGTGCTATGTCTCCGTGGTAACGCGCTCAACAAGCCACATGATAAGATGCACGGATTGACGGTCTTGGTTGTGGAGGCAACTGAGATTCGTCCTCCGCAACCCGGATTGAGGCGAGTCACTACGCCACCACGAGGACTTAGAGCGCATTGGGAATTGGCCATAATTGTGACTGAGAAAGCCGCATAGGTGATAGAGACATTTTAGGAGAGGGGAAATATGGGATAAAACACATTTAAGAATTAAGATTAACACTAGAATAAGTGCTTAAATACGGGACTGTCCTGGGAATAACGGGACATCTGGCCACCCTACTAAATATGCTTCATCTGAAATGTTTGAGTGAAGCCTGGTTTCACTTGTGACGTGCATGATTAGAAAACAGTTCACATTGCATGGCAGAATTAACAGAAAAGGGCAAGAACCCCCAACACAGCACTTTAACAACAATGACTGAAGCGTAACCTCATCACATAATTAATTACTTACATAACTGTATCCGGTTAACGAAAATGCATTTGCATTTACACCTTCTTTGAATGTGGACAGAATCCGTTCCTGACCACCTCCGAATGCGGTTTCAGTGATCCGATCACAATGAGTTTTGGGTGCATTTACACCTGTCATTTAATGTGGTCAAGTGCAATCCAATAGCGATCCGATCACCGAAAACGCATGTTAATCATCAGAATCAGAATCAGAATGAGCTTTATTGCCAATTGTCTTGGTGACACAAGCTTCCAGTGTACAACAATACAAAAACAGCAGCAAGACATAGATAATAATAAAAAATAGTTATACACATACGTACGTACACACACAGACACACACATACATACATACACACATACATATATGTAGTGCGATCTAATACAATCTGTTATGTACAGTGCAAATACAAATCTGTTATGTACAGTGCAAATGTTTTTTGTTTTTTTCAGAGGAATGAAATGGCAGAAGAGGTTGGATGTGTTGGATAAATATAAAAAAGACTAAACTGTGTATTGCACATAGTTAATGCTCAATGGGGCAATTTAACTGTTCATGAGATGGATAGCCTGAGGGAAAAACTGTTCCTGTGCCTGATGGTTCTGGTGCTCAGAGCTCAGAAGCGTTGGCCAGAAGGCAACAGTTCAAAAAGGTTGTGGGCATGGTGACTGGGGTCCAGAGTGATTTTTCCAGCATTCTTCCTCACTCTGGAAGTGTATAGTTCTTGAAGGGCGGGGGGGGTCAGCCAGTTGTTGGTTCCCTACAGGGTTCGGGGGTAGGAGTCCTGTAATTTGTGAGTTGTTTCATGCCACTCCACACTGATGAAGGGTCGTTACCTGAAAACTTGTTTTTCAGCTTCTAAGAGTATCTTCTTTTAGCCACTCTGATTTCCTTATTCAGTGTGTTCCTGGCCTGATTGTACAAGACTTTATCCCCACCCCTGTAAGCATCCTCTTTGGCCTGACGAAGCTGCCTGATCTCTGCTGTAAACCACGGTTTGTCGTTGTTAAATGTTAAATAAGTCCTAGTAGGAATGCACATATCCTCACAGAAACTGATATATGATGTAACAGTATCTGTGAGCTCGTCCAGGTCTGTGACTGCAGCCTCAAAAACACTCCAATCCGTGCAATCGAAGCAGGCTTGTATTTCCTGCTCTGCTTCATTGGTCTATCCCTTTACAGTCCTTACTACAGGCTTAGCAGATTTTAATTTCTGTCTGTAGGTTGGAAGAAGATGAACCAGACAGTGATCAGAGAGTCCCAAAGCTGCTCTAGGGACAGAGCGATATGCATCCTTTATTGTTGGGTAACAATGATCCAGTATGTTCCTGTCTTAGATTTGCTTTGTTAAAATCCCCAAGAATAATAGTAACTGAGTCTGGGTATTGTTGTTCTGTGTCTGTGATTTGATCAGCCAGCTGTTGCAGCGCCGCATTCAAACACGCGTTTGGTGCGATATACACACTTATCAGAATAAACGAGGAAAACTCCCGCGGCGAGTAGAAAGGCTTACAGTTGATAAAGAGTGCTTCCAAAGCACATCTTCTTTAATGTTGTTACATCTGTACACCAACTTTGATTGATGTAAAAGCATGTTCCACCGCCTCTCGTTTTCCCCGTTAACTCTGCGATGCGATCCGCTCTGAACAGCTGGAAGCCGGCAGATGTAACGCGCTGTCCGGAATGGCTTCACTCAGCCAGGTTTCTGTAAAGCACAAGGCAGCAGAGGTTGAAAAGTCCTTGTTTGTGTGGGTGAGGAGATGTAGTTCGTCCGTTTTGTTAGGAAGAGAGTGGAGATTCGCAAGATGAATGCTCGGCAGCACTGTTCGAAAGCCCGCCGACGGAGTTTGACCGGCGCACCGGCTCGTCTTCCTCGCCTGCGTCTCCTGAACAACACAGCTGCGCCTCCAACTAAAATGTCTAGGAAAACGTCTGAATATTCAAAATCCGTGTAACGACGGTCTGGTATAAGCTGTCGAATGTTCAGCAGTTCGTCTCTGGTAAAACTGACTGGAAAAAGATTACTAAACACAGGACAAACAAACAAAAACAACAAAACAATAGAAGCGCTCCACACCGAGGCAGCCATCCGTGGCGCCATCATGATGTTATATCATATATAATCATGGTGTAAATGGGGCCTAAGACACCTAAAAAAAAAAAAGTGCGGTTCAGGGCTTCTGTAAGAAACAGATCAATATTTAAATCCTTTTTCTTTTCTTTTTTTTTTACTATAAATTCTCCTCCTTGCCCAGTTGGTGCCGATATGCACAAACAAGCAAAAACAAAAGAAGAACTCTTAGAGAAGAGCGCTTAGAGGGATGTTTAAAAGTAAAGATTTATTGTAAAAAAAATAAAAATAAAAAAAAGGACTTAAAAATGTGATGTTTCTCACCCACACCTATCATATAACCACATGGATTACTTTTCTGCTGCCTTTATTTGCTTTGAGCTTCATAGTTTTGGACCCTGTTGACTTGCATTGTATGGACCTTCAGAGCTGAAATATTCTTCTAAAAATCTTCATTTTTGTTCTGCAGAAGAAAGAAAGTTATACACATCTGGGATGGCATGAGGGTGAGTAAATGATGAGAGAATTTTCAACTCTGAACAGCTGTGAAAAATAGATTGAGCACATAATTTAGAGGCACTGAAACATGAAGTAAATCTCTTAGATAAGTGGATCTTTTTAAACATTGTCCACAGCATCAGCTGTTCAGTGTGCATTTCACTTCAGTAATCACAGTCGTCTGATTGAGCTATTACAGTATATGAAGGATGATTTCACTGAACTCTGTAGAAATTGCCAGAACACAGAATGCAGTTGGCAGAAACTGCAGATTCACGACTAGTGTGTGTTTAGGAGGGCAGCTGCTGTGTATCAGAACAGTGCTGTTGTGCACTCACTTTCCATAACCACAAGGTGGTGCTCAAGGGCACTCTCAATATAAAGATCACATTTATTCTAAACTAGAGTTGTGTGGTTTTTAGTCCATGTCTGCCATGCCATCTTTATGACTGTGAACTCCTAAAAGTTGACCAAATTAACTTAGTGGATAAATACATTTCAATTTTGCAATCGTCTTTTTCCTGGATAGTAGAACAAAAATATTTACTTTGATACACAATAATTACCTTAAAAATACACATCTACTATGATGAACATGTATTCAATTTTTTTAATTCAAAGTCAGTGAATATTTATATTTGTATGAGGTTTAAAATAATAATAATAATAAAATGTCTAAGTAACCATCCAGAAACAGTAAAAAAAAAAAAAAAAAAAAACATATATATATATATATATATATATATATATATATATATATATATATATATATATATATATATATATATATATATTATTATTATTATTATTATTATTTATTTATTTATTTATTTAATACACATTTTGTTCTGGTCAAATGGAGAAACCCTAAGAAAACCTCTTAATATTTGTGATTTAAAATTCATGATATTATTATAATTTTTGTATATTATTGAAAACCTTTTTTTTTAAATTAATGATTAAGATGTGTACACTCACACGTACTAAAGGTGCAAATAAATTCTTTTACTTGATGCTTACACCACACGACATTTTTAAATTAAAGTCATTAAATAATTCATTTTACTGTTATTAATTTATTATTATTAATTTTTATTTATTTAGTAGAAAATTATATAAAATTCTTATAAAGTTTTTAGTCTCAACTTCCTGTTTCAATAGAAAATTGTGTTCGTCTCAAAAATTAATTTGTCTTAAATGACACAAAAGGATTAATCTTGGAACAGTGTTGTATACATTTATTTTACAATCCAATAAATGTGCTAATAAGACTTTATTGTATAGTTTAACCCTTTAAGCTCTGAAGGTGTTTTTAAAGTTTTCCTGTTTCAGTGGCATACCCAACATTAAAGGCGTATAACTCGAAAAAAAAAAAAAAAAGGAGGGTCAAGTGTTTTTATCATTGTAAAGAAAACTTTTCATATTTTTAATGATATAGATTATGATAAATTCTGAGATTCTAAGCCTACGAAACTACTGAATAATCACAACAAAAAAATTAGCCACATACTTACTTTTTTTCTTATTTCTCTGATTTGACATTATATATCTCTGGGTGTAAATAAGGTGGCTCCAAAAGAATTGTATTTAATTTTTTTTCCAATCATGTGAACTGTATCTGAGAAAATGTTTCCATTGATACGACAAAGCAATCAAAAGTTATAGCATTACATAAATAATTGATCATAATGTCCAAAAACATCTCCAAACAAATACAACATAATAACTGTACATAAGAACTAATTACACATGCAAACACAACAATGACTAAAGGTTTGCATAGCATACAGACATGATTTTAGTAATGAGATTTCACAGAATGAGTTTCATTCTGTGTCATTTGAGTCATCATTGAATCTGTGTCATGTATTTGGCGCCATCTCCTGGTGGTCATATGTAACATTGTGCGTCATGTGGATTATTTAATGATCTTATACATCGATTACCTTGTGTGTGGACTTGTTTGAAAGATAATCACCTCCTCTAAGAAATGGTGTGTGATGTTTTATGTTCTGTTTATTTTTTCGTGAAGTTATATGTGAAAATGAGGCATATAAGCAACATCAACATAATTGTCAAAGACATATACTTAGCTATTACTCGCTATATCTTTGTCTGTGAGTAAAACAAATAGGCTGGTTGTATTCTACTCTTTGAGAGCTTTCCAACAACATATGACACATGACTATTTGATGAGTTTGATGTTTTTACTGATTGCACTAATATATACAACGAAAACGGAACATTTCTGATTTGTCTGCAAATTTCAAAGCACTTGTTCAGTTTTGGTCATAATGTCTACATGCATTGGAAAATAGAGATTATAAGCTTTCAAATGATACCTGTTTTGTGTTGGTCGAGACTGTAGTTATTAACATTTTGACATTTTTTTTTCTAGCGGGACCAGCCGAGCTTTCCAATATATCCCTACAGAGTTGTCTGAATTCAAATTAAATAAAAAACAAAAAAAAACAATGAACCTGCACTCGTGGTCGATCATCCGGTTTCTCGCTCTGCATCTGCTTCAGTAAACATCTGCTCTCTGAACTCAACTCCACTTGCAGCTCAACATCAGTGACATAATCCAGTGCCGCTGAGAGGGTGGAGCCTAATGAGAACATGTGACCCTGAGAGAGAGAGATATATATATTTATATTATTTTGTGTGTACAGTAAGTGCAAGTTAAGTTCAATAGTAAGTGCAATAGTAACCTCAAAACACATTATACCAAAGGTACATAAATTAATCAATCAAAATAAGTTAAATCCATCACATAATTTACACCAGTTACAAAGAAACTCTTAGGAAACTCTTAGCAATCACTTTTGTTCAGACTACTGTATATTTTATTTTCATTTATCATGCGCTTTCTGTTCAACAGAGCCAAATACATGCAGAGCTGATATCCATCATATCTGACACCTCATATATTACACAGCCTACAATAATAAATGATTCTTTCTCTATTCAATTTGCAGCAAACCACAGAATCTCAAAAAGGCGAGATTAAATCTGTCTGACCCAAATCTGATGATGAAGAGAATCTCATAGTAAATACTGATAAGAGTATAGTCTGGGTAGAGATACATGATGCTGATATGCAACAAACCAACTGAGAACTTCACAAAACATGAATAACAAAGAAGTTCTTGTAATGCTGAGTTGAGAAACAGAACGTCTGTGTGTTTGATTGAAAATGTTGTTTGTTGCCATTACATAAGGCACAGTGCTTGAAGTGGGCGGGTACTCACCGGAACGCAGTACCTGCACTTTTATAATTTAGTCTACAGAGTACCGGCAGTTTTTCTTGCGTACCACCACTTCTAAGAGTCTCCCGGTATGATGCAATTTCTTTATTTAATGTAAGTCACTGGGTGATTCAATGCTGCCCGCCAAACAAATTTTATCTGACCCTCTGACTGATTTTGATAAAATGACATCACAGTCTAAACATCTGAGCGCTCTCTGTGCAAAACTCAGCAGTGAGTTTAACAACAGCGGCGTGTGCAACAACATCAGCGGTCGTCACAAGTAATCTGTGGTCCAGTTCCGGACAAGAGCATGTGATTAAGCTTGTCTGGGCATAGTTCAGTTACACTGCTCTCCAAAACATGAACCAGCATTTTTTAGGTGACAATATTTCAACACGCCTTATTCAATTTAGCTGCTGGATGCAGTCAAAACTATAGACATAAAGAAATATGTCACAGCTGTCATAGAAAACATGTCAGCTCATATGTACAAACTTTTTCAACAAAAGGTAAATCGATGATGAAAAATGAAACTTCAAAGAAAATAAACAGAAATGTTTGATTTTATTCTGAGTGTTTCAAGTGTTAAACGAGCGTGTCTCATCTGTTTAGTGTCTGTAGTGCTCAATAAAAGTGATAACGTGAAGCGTCACTGAACCTGCATATGCATATATCCTGATTATGTTTGGTTCTATAAAAAGATGTGTGTCAGTGTTCTCAATCCTGAACATCATAAAATCAGTCTGTTTTCAATTTACTAATGATTATCAACACAAGTATCTGCCTCATGCACAAATTCACCATGTGCTCGCAAATCGATTCAACCACATGACTATCTTGTTACCACACCACACAGGAACATTATGAGCAAACTAAACAGTTTGAAAATAAGTATGCGGTCAACAGTTCAGAACCCTGAATATTAGATTCAGTTTCCCCTGTTAATTTTGATTGGTGTTCTTCAGAATCAGAGCTGATTTTACAATGTGCACTAAAAAAAAGCTCTTTGGCTGAACTTGAATCAATTGCCAAACAAAATTAGACATGTAACTCAAATAAATATCTTTTCTTTCTTAATGTTCTAACTAGTGAAAGTTAATGTTTGCATGCTAAATACTCACTGTTTGGAAGCACTACAGAGTGTAGTTTAGTAACTATGCTATAGTTAGCACAGCAATTGCAATCGATTTTTATGTTCTCTTTTTATGTTCGTTAGTTCAAACTCCACTATTCATCTTAACGGTAAGTCCCAAAACTCCAATATAACAAACTCTTCTAAATCTCAACATGACAAAACATTCAACACTAACAAGTATCCCCCTTTGTTAGTGATAGGCCGATATATATATATATATATATATATATATATCAGCCAGGATGATTAATTAGCCAATATTTGTCCATTTTGCAATTATCGGGCAATAACTGTGTTTGCTTGACCGATTGATTGGTATTCTTCAGAACCAGGGATGATTTTACAATGTGTACTCAAAAAATAGCTCTTTGGCTGAACTTGACTCAATCGTGGACAGTGGTTTCACATATTTGAAATTAGTTTTCTTTACTTACAATTGCTATGTAATCTCAACACTAATACTTTGAGTAGAAAGAACTACGTTGAATTGGGTAAACCCAACAAAATTAGACGTGTCAATGTAACTCAAATAAATATCTTTTATTTCTTTATATACTGACTAGTGAAAGTGAATGTTTGCATGCTAAAAACATGCTGGTTGGAAGCACTACAGAGTGTGGTTTAGTAACAACGCCATAGTTAGCACAGCAATTGCTCAATGAAGTGAGCAATCAATTTCATGTTTCATCATCATCGTTAGCTCAAACTCCACTATTCACCATTGCGGTAACTCCTCAAACTCCAATATAACAGAAACTCTTCTAAATCTAAACATAAAACAATAAACACTAACAAGAATCCCCCTTTCAGAGTGATAGGCCGATATATCGGCAAGGCCGATTAATCGGCTGATATTTGGTCATTTTGGGAATTCTTTCTGTTTTCAGGTTTTTCAATTTTATTCAAATTTGAGTAAATATATCATTTTGTGTACATCTGATTTGCTGTTGTGAAATTGCATTATGTTTATCTGCATTTATATCGGTCATCTGCCATCCTGCTCTCTAGATTTCGGTAATGGCATTGAAAAAACCATATCGGTCGACCACTACCCTTTATATTCATTTTGCACAAAAACACATAAAATAACACTTCATTTTAATATTTACACCTTATCGAATCCCATGCAAAGCATGCCAGGAATTGGAAATCCCCTGCCCAGTTTCATCATTGCTACATTAAAACCACAAAAAGTATTCATGTAGTCCCAACTCAAATGGATAAACTTCCATTAAAAAAATTAAATGTATAGAACACAATGAAATCAAGTTGTGACAACATGTCCTAGAATTATCTTGCTTTAGTTCACTCTTCTTGTAGGGCATGGCGCTAGCAATGGGTTAGATTCCCAGGGAACACACAAATGGATAAAATGGATACTTTGAATGCACTGTAAGTGGCTTTGGATAAAAGCGTCTGCCAAAAGGCATAAATGTAAATGTAGTTTATTTCAATTAACCCTCCTATTGCGTTTGGGTCATTTTTGACCTCGAATAATTTTTAAATACCACATCGTTTTTAGTATGGGAACCAAACTTTAGGACTTTGTCAAGACTATCAAAATACACATAATAATTATATATATACATCTATGAATTAGATTTTTACTTACATTTTGCCTCTTCCCCAAACTCTCTCACACACTTTTTTTATCTCTCAATGGGATGCACATACACATAAAGTCACACACAGACACACATACATTCCTGTACAAAACACACATGAGAGATGTAACAAACATAACAAATAAATTAAATTAAAGGTACTACTGTCTAAACGGGGTGTGACGAGAGCAAAAGTTCATGCACACATTAGTCTAAATAGGACTTGAAAGAGGAAATCATCCACATTTTTACTCTGCAGCATCTGATGAACCAGCTTACATCATACAACAGTTCAGTTCATTAGCTTCAAAACAAGAAGTATTAATGTTGTATACTTGAGCTGTAAAGTTGTTTTCATGATGTTTAGTTGAAAAACAATATTTTGGTTTCATAACTTTTGACCACCAAGATGTATTGAGCAGTTATGAGTAATAGGAAATTCATTAAAATTACTAATAATTCTCACATTAGATGATAATATCAATTGTATATTATGTTATATTTAGATTAAATTTCACAGAAATGTTGATAAAAAAGATGTCTTCACATGTATCACACTGGGTTTGCTGTAGTTAATGTATATTTTGAAATGTCAAAGAATTTCTACATTTTATTATTTCCAAAATAAAAAAAATAAAAAAATGGCAGATTAATTAATAACTTTTATATTTGTTAGTTAGCATGCCAAAGATATCAATCTTTTTACATGGATGAACAGTTAAGAACCTATTAATGACTTACAATATAGTTTTAGATATAAACCTTCGTGTTATAAATGATTTATAAGCTTGATATCCACCCGGTCATAATTGACCCGCAAATGCAAAAGATGTCTGCAGATTCTGAACGCAACAGGAGGGTTAAATTAATTGAACAAGCAGCAAAACTCCTTTTGTGTGTGTGTGTGTGTGTAATATCCAATAAATGTGACAAGCAAAAGATATTTCTTTAATTTTAATTGTACCATTTGACTTGATCTATCAGAATAAAAAAACTAGCATTATCAAAAGGATCATGGATTGTTGCAAGCTCACCATAAATGTACTTCCAGTCTGCTCAAACTCTGGAGGAACAAAGCAGCCTTCAGGATCATCTGTGAAAAATCAAAAGAAAAAATATAACTAGGTTTTATTTAGATGTTACATATTTATAATAATAATAATACTTATAATAAATGTTTTCAAACCAAACCCGGCCCGAAACCCAATGGTTTGATGGGTCCCGTCCGGCTCGGGTCAGGTAGCATACCTTTAAATCCAACCTAGTCTCACAGAATGAACGTTATTATAACTACATTTTTGCAAACTGAGTTTTATGTGCAGTGTTTGACATTTCGTCGCAGTTTCTTGGTGAAATGTACACTAGAGGCGCTACAACAACTGTGCATTTTATTCACCTTCATACACATTTTTCCACACTATTGCTCAAACACTGATATGTTATGATATCGAAACACTTTTATTATAACTCATCATTTGAAAGACGATACACTTTAACGCTTTTTTTACAGACTCACCTACATTTACACACGTATTCCAACATGATTAGCTTTGCGGTAGCTCACCTGTTAGAGTGCTGGACTTTGGACATGGAAGTCCGCTGGTTTGAACCCAGCCAAGAATGCAAGCTGACACGTGAGACGAAAGTGTCACAGAAGCGACATGAAATGCATTGCAATTGGTTGCAATGCAGTTATGCAATTATGCATTGGTTTAGGTTAAGGATGTCTGTTTTGTTCACCTCTCATCTGATTTTAGATCTAGGTTAAAGTTTTAGGTTAGGGAGGTACGTTTTACTCATTAGAACGTCCATCTAATATTCACCTTAAAAGCCTTGTCCGAATACGGCACCATTCACTCGCTTTTGGCACCCCCTGCTGGACATTTCAGTGGGACACTGCAGGGAAATGTGCAATAATGCTCGTAATTTCGTTTTGCAAAAACTTGCCACAGTCACGTAATGTTCATGAGATCAGGCTTTCTAAATCACAGTAACATTAGATCTGTCAGAGTCAAATAACTGACATAAATAATGTGTAAAATGATCAGAAGTCTGTGAGATCTGACTGTGATATTTAATTATAATTCACTGTCACTGTCTAACTAGGGCACAATGTGAAGAGATACTAAAGGCTTCACAATCTCCCCCAGACGCCGCTGCAGAGTTTGGCTCTGTTAAATAGGTCAGGCTTTCTCCTCCTGACTACACATCACCTCCTCCAGAAACTCCTCAGGGTTACACCAGTAGAGGAAGTCACCGGGATGTTTAGAGAGCACATTCATTGTGTATTGAGCCTGATTAGATAACTGAAACACAAGATTAGATGATGAAGGGGCTGGTTGGTTTTTGGTATATTTACATTTTAACTTTAAATCAACTTTTAAATTCCATGCTTGTTGGAGAGTTTTGTATCTGTTAATTATTATGCAAACAAATTCCCCTATTGGCACAGTTTGTGCTGAAACACAAACACAGATGAGCTGTTCATGAAACGACTCTCTAAATCACATTAGATAGAGATCGCACAACTTTATAAAGACAGGGACATGACACGGTGCTCTCACGTCTGTCAAAACAGCCATTAGTTGAGGTGCATGTTATAAAAGGAATATTTCAATAAAATGAAGCAAACACTGATTAATATGAGTGTTCGTTTGAATCATAAATCTGTGACTCACCGTTGAGCTGTTCCATAAAGCACACATTGCCATGAGCATTGAAGGCCAGCGTGTCGGGCGTTATGCAGAGGGTGTGAAAGAGCGCTGCGCGGGCGATGCTCTGCAGTGAACGCACACACTCCACACACACCGCCCACAACTCCTGCTCAGTCAGACCACTGTCTCTCAAACACAGTATATCTGCTAGAGAAACGTTCTCCTGAGGATTACAGAGGAAATATTAATTGAAAAATGTATTTTCAAGATTGTAAACTCATGCATGAACAACACATATACATTACCAGCCAAAAGTTTGACACACTTTAAATTTGCCTAACTCAGTGAGCTCTTCTAGATTCATCCCGACTTTGTCCTCCAAATATATTTTATCTAACAGTATAACATTGTGATAAAAGGTATCTGTTGGTCAGAGTTTTTGTCCTAAAGATGGTCATGGCACAACTTTAAAACAACTTTTTTTTAAAAGTTTGACACACTTGACTAAATTTGTTTCTCATGGTCTTAGAAACCTGTTGATCCAAAGGTTTATGCTTGAACGTGATGCAAAACTAATTTCAGTTTTGTAGACAGATATAAACTGCACTTACGTATGAATTTCTTACTACAACAAAATTTTGTTTTATCTTTAAATGTATGCATTGGAGTGGATAGTGAAGGAAAAGCTGATTTTGTGCCATATATACAGTATATATACACAACCCTGTAACAGATAAAGGATGGGCAAGGAGGAGGTGGGAACCGGCTGAACAGTAAACAAACTTTAATGGTAAACTTAAAACCAACATAAACAAACGTGCAGCGTGGCCACGTGTGTCTCTCTCTCTCTCTCCAACCGGCGTCTCCGGCCGCCCCTTTATCTCGCTCTCCCGCTGATCAGCTGATTCAGCGCCTGCCATGCTCCATCACGGCCCGACCATGCCCTCCTCCTCATCACAAACCCCAATTCCAAAAAAGTTGGGACAGTATGAAAAATGCTAATACAAACAAAAAGGAGTGATTTGTAAATTCTATTCACCCTTTGCTATATTGAAAGCACAACAACTAAACATTATATGATGTTTTACCTTGTGAATTTCATTTTTATTTTTTTAATGTACAGTAATTTCAAATCAGATGATTGTAACGCTCCAAAAAAGTTGAGACAGGCAATTTAAGACTAAAAACAATTTGACGAATTGAAATGACAAGGCGATGTGAAACAGGAGATGTTAAACATGTGAGGCAATCGTGTCATAGTATATAAGCAGCCTCCAAAAACAGCCTAGTCCTTCAAGAGCAAGGATCATTCGAAACTAGTCAATTTGCCAACAGATGCTTCAGCAAATAATCCAGCACTTTGAGAACAATGTTCCTCAAAGACAAATTGGAAAGATTTTGGGCATTTCACCCTCTACAGTGCACAATATAGTTAAAAGATTCAAGGAATCTGGTAAAATCTCGGTGCGTAAAGTGCAAGACGAAAACCACTTCTGAATGCGCGTGTTATCTGATCCCTCAGACGTCACTGTCTTAAAGAACATCATTCATCTGTAATGGATATCATGATATATGAACATGGGCTTAGTAAACCTTTGTTAGTCAACACCACTCGCCGCTGCATCCACAGATGCAAGTTAAGACTTTACTCTGCAAAGGAGAAGCCATACATCATCACTGTCCAGAAGCGCTGCCGACTTCTCTGGGCTCGGTCTCATCTTAGATGGAAAGTAGAACAGTGGAACCATGTTTTAAGGTCCGATGAATCCACATTTCAAATAGTTTTTGAAAAACAAAGCCGTTATGTTATCTGGGCCAAAGAGGAAAATGACCATCCAGTGTCTGTATGGACCAGGGGTGTGCCAGTGCCCATGGCATGGGTAACTTGCACATCTGTGAGGGCACCATTAATGCAGACAGATATGTAAACATTTTGGAGCAGCATATACTGCCATCCAGCACCGTCTTTTCCAGGGATGTCCCTGCATTTTTAGCAGGACAACTTCAAACCACATTCTGGCCGAATAAGCAGAGAGTGTGGGTGCTAGATTGGCCTGCCTGCAACCCTGACCATCTCCAATTGAGAATGTGTGGAGCATTATGAAGCGCACAATATGGCAATGAAGACCCCATACATTTGTGCAGCTGAAGACCTGCATAATGGATAAATGGGGGAAAATTCCACTTTCTAAACTTAACAAACTTGTGTCTTCAGTGCCTAAATGCTTAATAAGTGTTATTAGAAGAAATGGTGATGTTTCACAGTGGTAAACACTCGACTGTCCCAACTTTTTTGGAGCATGTTGCAATCATCTGATTTGAAATTACTGTACATTAAAAAAAACACAAAAAAACAACTATGAAATTCACAAGGTAAAACATCATATAATGTTTAGTTGTAGTGCTTTCTGTATAGCAAAGGGT
The DNA here is from genome assembly GCF_019703515.2 of Myxocyprinus asiaticus. Taxonomy (NCBI): domain Eukaryota; kingdom Metazoa; phylum Chordata; class Actinopteri; order Cypriniformes; family Catostomidae; genus Myxocyprinus; species Myxocyprinus asiaticus. The sequence goes on along the minus strand of NC_059364.1, from coordinate 1,923,264 downwards.
GAATATAATTTACAAATCACTACTTTCTGTATTATATATATGGTATCTGGCACCAAGACCTTAGCAGCAGATCCTTTAAGTCCTGTAAGTTGTGAGGTGGGGCCTCCATGGATCAGACTTGTTGGTCCAGCACATCCCATAGATGGGGAATTTGGAGGCCAAGTCAACACCTTGAACTCTTTGTCATGTTCCTCAAACCATTCCCGAACAATGTGTGGAGTGTGGCAGGGTGCATTATCCTGCTGAAAGAGGCCACTCAGGGAATACCGCTGCCATTAAGGGGTGTACGTGGTCTGCAACAATCTTTAGGTAGGTGGTACGTGTCAAAGTAACATCCACATGAATGCCAGGACCCAAGGTTTCCCAGCAGAACATTGCCAGAGCATCACAATGCCTCCGCCGGCCTGCCTTCTTCCCATGGTGCATCCTGATGCCATCTCTTCCCCAGGTAAATGACACACACGCACCCGGCTGTCCACATGATCTAAAAGAAAACGTGATCATCAGACCAGGCCACCTTCTTCCATTGCTCCATAGTCCAGTTCTGATGCTCACCTGCCCATTGTAGGCGCTTTCGGTGGTGGACAGGGGACAGCATGGGTAGTCTGACCTGTCTGCGGCTACGCAGCCCCATACGCAGCAAGCTGCGATGCACTGTGTGTTCTGACACCTTTCTATCATGGCCAGCATTAAGTTTTTCAGCAATTTGTGCTACAGTAGCTCTTCTGTGGGATCAGACCAGATGGGCTAGCCTTCGCTCCCCACACACATCAATGAGCCTTGGGCACCCATGACCCTGTCGCAGTTCACCGTTTGTCCTTCCTTGGACCACTGTCGGTAGGTACTAACCACCGCACCCCACAAGACCTGCCGTTTTGGAGACGCTCTAATCCAGTCGTCTAGCCATCACAATTTGGCCCTTGTCAAAGTCGCTCAGATCCGTACGCTTGCCCAATTTTCCTGCTTCCAACACATGAAATTCAAGAACAGACTGTACACTTGCTGCCTAATTTATCTAATATATCCCACCCCTTGACCGGTGCAATTGTAACAATATATTCAATGTTATTTACTTCACCTGTCAGTGGTTTTAGTGTTGTGGCTTATCAGTGTGTAATCATAATTACAATAACTTTTATTATTAGTTGAAACAGATTGTGTTTGTTCATTATTGTTAATTAGATGAAGATCAAACCAGATTTTAAGACAAATTTATACATAAATGCAGGTAATTTCAAAGGGTTTAAGTACTTTATTTGCCACTGTATATGACTTACTGAAATTCTTTTCCCTAGGAATCAAAATTATGCCACAATTGCTGTCAATAAAGTTTAATTTGTATTAAACCCAAAACACTCCTTGTAAGATTTAATATCTATGAATTATTGTAAAGTCTTAAAGCAGTGCTGGTTTTGTTGGTAATAAGTGCTGTTCTCACTTCATTCATCACTTTTTTTTTTTTTTTTTTTTTTGCAGATTTGAAAACTTTTCTATCGTTTTCACTCTTTAGACTTTGGTTTTTATTTTTATACGCCACATTTGTCAGGCTTTAGAAGAGTTTTAAGCATATGATGATGTGTTTTCATTCACCTGTAACATGTCCGACATAATCATACAGGCCTATTGAACCAAGTTATGACTCGTATCTTTTATTAATATTAACAAGTATTATTATATTATATAATGTGAAAAGATGACTAAAACTGCAGAACATGGAAGGGTGTGACGTCAAAGTAATTTCATCTATAGAGCTGAATAATAGCATAGTAATAGCACATAAAATTGCCATCTCATTCAGCTGAAAGGGAACGGGACAAAAATAGACAAACTCCTGTGAGAACAGTGCAAGGAAACATTCTTTCTCCTTAACCTCCCTACAACACACACACACACACACACACACACACTGTCCTAGATAAGTTTGTCCCTGAATCTCAGGAAAGTTCAGAGCGCTCCTTCCATTCTGATACAAATCCACTTTCCTCTGTCTGAGGTCTAGTTTTAAAAGGTTAGTACCACCAAAAATCATGTCATCATTTACTCACTGTCATGTGGTTCCAAATCTGTATGACTTTCTTTTTTCTGTGGAAATGTTAGAATGGCCTTAGTCACCATTCATTTTCATTGCAGTGCTGGGCGGATTACTTGTGAATTGTAATCAGGTACTGATTACAAATTACATGACAAAAAATGCTCATAGATTACATTTTTTGGGGTAATCTAATCTGATTACTTTTGGGTTACTTTTGGATTACTTTCAACCTAATTCTATTTTATTTTATGTCACATGCATAAGCAAAAGTACAAAGAAAATGTATTACATTCTTTATTCTCTACAAAAAGAGCTCCTTATGACATTTATAAAAAGTGCATTAAACATTACATGAATGAAAGAAACATTAAATGACACTCGGACATCAAGTTCGTTTTAAGTGCATAAAACAATAGCAGCATTACGAATATTAATGATCATAAAATCAACATAAAACAATCATAAAATGAACGAAAATTACTTACCATAAAATCAACAGCAACGACGTTGCCTAAGTCAAAGCTTTCATCTAAAAACACTGAAATACGTTTAACCCTTACTGCTTACTAATAGTCCATCGCTTGTTCCAAAACTGAGGTGCATATCTTACTGATGTAACGTAAAAGGAGCACATGCTCAAAATGTTCATCTGTGACACTATTGCGCTTTGGAGTAAGAATATGATGATATACTGTAGATACGAAAATGATCAATAAATTATTAGCAATTTACTGCCATTGCCATATTAATATGTAATCATGTAATCTATAAAAAGTAACTGTAGTCCGATTATGAGTATTATAAAATGCAATTTAATCCAATTACAAGTACTTGATTTTTGTAATCTGATTACGTAATCCAGATTACATGTAATCCATTACTACCCAGCACTGTTTCATTGTATGGAACAGATGTAATGAATGTAAATGTGAATGATTGACTGCAACATTCTGCCAATCATCTCCTTTTGTGTCCTAAAGAAGACAGGTTTGGAACAACATGAGGCTGAGTACATAATGACAGAATTTTCATTTTTTGGGTGAATTACTGTATCCCTTTAACCACTGCAAACACTGTTCTCAGGTCAGTGAAAGGCCATTAATACCAGTACTCAGTATGCCAATGGTATTGAACTGTTAAGAATTGGAATATAATACAATCCAGAGAATTTATTTAATTTGTTATGTTTGTTGCATGTGGCACATACAGTGAATTTTACCTCTTAAATAGTT
>NC_059364.1:1897500-1905000 GCF_019703515.2 Myxocyprinus asiaticus | reverse complement strand
TCAGTGAGCTGGAGCCGTGCCCTTTACCGCTGCCGGCTGGTACAACAACATTATTATCTGCTACATGCATGGGCACAATTTATGAAGAATCTAAAAACATATTTATTGCTACACATAATGCCACCTGTTCTTATTCCTGTTAGTTTAAAGTGACAAGCCTGAATAATTTTCTTTGGTAATCAAACATTATTTCACAATCATTGCAGACTTTGCTTAACCTGTATTGAACCCAAAACATCCCTTAAATCACCTTAAATTCATATCAAAATAATCTGTTGAAATAATAATTTGCCAATAGATGGCAGTACATCACTGAGGAGAATATCTTATAAAACACTGTATGAGACCTCAATGCATTTATGGTCAGTATGTGGGGAAAAGATGCAATGAAAATGAATGGTGACTGCAGCTAATATTCTGCTTAACATCTCCTGTAGTGTTCCTAAAGTCATAAAGACACTAACAGCTTACAGACGGTAGGCAATTAAGGTCACAGTTATAAAAACTTAGGACACTAAAGAGACCTTTCTACTGACTCTGAAAAACACCAAAAGAAAGATGCCCAGGGTCCCTGCTCATCTGCGTGAATGTGCCTTAGGCATGCTGCATGGAGGCATGAGGACTGCAGATGTGGCCAGGGCTATAAATTGCAATGTCTGTACTGTGAGACGCCTAAGGCAGCGCTACAGGGTGACAGGAAGGACGAAGGACAGCTGATCGTCCTCGCAGTGGCAGACCACGTGTAACAACATCTGCACAGGATCGGTACATCTGAATATCACACCTGTGGGACAGGTACAGGATGGCAACAACAACTGCCCGAGTTACACCATGAACACAGAGTCCCTCCATCAGTGCTCAGACTGTCCGCAATAGGCTGAGAGAGGCTGGACTGAGGGCTTGTAGGCCTGTTGTGAGGCAGGTCCTTACCAGACATCACCGGCAACAACATCACCTATGGGCACAAACCCACCTTCGCTGGACCAGACAGGACTGGCAAAAAGTGCTCTTCACTGATGAGTCACGGTTTTATTTCACACCAGGGGTGATGGTCGGACTCGCGTTTATCGTCGAAGGAATGAGCGTCACAACGAGGCCTGTACTCTGGAACGGGATCGATTTGGAGGTGGAGGGTCCGTCATGGTCTGGGGCGATGTGTCACAGCATCATTGGACTGAGCTTGTTGTCATTGCAGGCAATCTCAATGCTGTGCGTTACAGGGAAGGCATCCTCCTCCCTCATGTGGTACCCTTCCTGCAGGCTCATCCTGACATGACCCTCCAGCATGACACCAGCCATACTGCTTGTTCTGTGTGTGATTTCAGGAATGACAGTGTTCTGCCATGGCCAGCGAAGAGCCCGGATCTCAATCCCATTGAGCATGTCTGTGACCTGTTGGATCGGAGGGTGAGGGCTAGGGCCATTCCCCCCAGAAATGTCTGGGAACTTGCAAGTGCCTTGGTGGAAGAGTGGGGTAACATCTAACAGTAAGAACTGGAAAATCTGGTGCAGTCCATGAGGAGGAGATGCACTGCAGTACTTAATGCAGCTGGTGGCCACACCAGATACTGACTGTTACTTTTGATTTTGACCCCCCCTTTGTTCAGGGACGCATTATTCCATTTCTGTTAGTCACATGTCTGTGAAACTTGTTCAGTTTATGTCTTAGTTGTTGAATCTTTTTATGTTCATACAAATATTTACACATGTTAAGTTTGCTGAAAATAAAAGCAGTTGAAAGTGAGAGGACCTTTATATGTACTGCAGTGTTAAAGACATTACATAACCAGATCATGTTCATTGGTGTCCTTAGAAACCCCAAGAAACAGACACACATACATTATCCTCCTCTCATTATCTTTTTATTACACATTTCTACAATGTGCAATAATAGTAAATTGATAAACACTATGAAATGGCAAATTGTGTAGTGACGCCCCTCAAAACAAACAAACAAAAATGCAGCCTGGTCTTATAGAATAACGCTATTATACCAAAATTTTTTGCAAACTAGTCTTTACATGTCTCGTTGTATGCATCACGGCAGTTTCCTAGAGGCGCTACAACAGCAATGACTTTTATTCACTTTCACACAAATCACGAGAAAAACGGCAGATTATCAGTTCATAAACACTTACTTTTCGCCTTGTTTCTCACACAGTGCTATCTTATGACTTTTACAATAGCAAATGACTTATTTTAACATTTGCATAACATAACCAAATACATTTACAAACTTGTTCGAGTGCGATCAAATTGTGCGGTTGCTCGACCGATAGAGCGTTGCACTTGTAATGTAAGGATTCGTGGTACGAGTCCTGAAGAGCACGCGAGTCAACACGTGAGCCGAAAGTGTCATAGAAGCACCACAAAATGACGTGGTTTTGTTTTTCATCTCACATTTGCTTTTTCTGACACTATCGGTTAGGTTTAGGTTTAAGGTTTAGGGTAGGGAGGTCAATTTTGTTGTTTTAAAACTCAAAAACCTCATCAGCTTAGGAGAACATTTAACTCGCTTTTAGCGCCACACAGTGGACATTTCACCTCAGAACTGCCACAATAAGTGTAATGAACCACATATTATCAGTTGGCAAAAATGTCGGTAGTCATGTAATTTTCATGTGATCAGGCTGTAAAAAAAAACAACCCCTTTTAGATGATCAGAAACATCCAGTCAGTCGTGTGTTTTTCAAACGTTTTGGCTGGTATTGAAAATCTCTTCACTCCTTCATCTCTCTATTCTGTTGTTTCATGGTTTATTAATGTCACTAAAGCCAGTGAGAGCAGCTCTGATGTTCTGCTGCTCTTCTCATGTCCAGTTTCTTCTCTCTGTGTCACAATGTCTCTCTATCTCTTCTCTCTCTCTGTCACTCCCAATTAATTTCCTCCCTCCTGAGCAGGAACAGAGCGTGCATCAAGGACAAAATTAGCATGTTAATCACAGTTTACTGTACATTAAGTCACTCTGCACTCAATATCTGAGGCGATCCGAGGAGACAGTATGTGTGAAAGTGTGAGACAGAGATAATGGATATTTGATATAACATGGAAATATAGTTTCATTAGTGCAATAATGTCACTAAATGGCTCGAAGCTTAAAAGACACGTCTCCTTATGAATAAGGCAAACCCACCCCATCAGAGGAATCACATGTAACGCTGTTCTGAATCTGCACTGTGACTTGAGCTGTCCTGTTGTCAAAGGAAATCCAATGACAAGCTTTCCAACAGAACCACCTACACACACACTTACAAAACACTCCATCCACAGAATTCATTCCACCTAGAAAATAAAAGACGTTTTCAATGAACAGGGTATAAAATAGGACTTTAAACATTAAGTCATTAAAATGTTAAAAATGTAATTAATTATCAGTGACAGAATATTCTGGGTTCAATGCAATGTTCTGGGTTAAGCTCAGTCGACAGCATTTGTGGCATATGGTTACCAAAAAAACATATTTTATTTTTCTAATCGTCCCTCGTTTATATATATATAAAAAAAAAGAAAAAAAAAAGGAAAATAAATAGATGTTAGAGTGAGGCACTTAAAATGGAAGTGAATGGGACCAGTCCATAAATGTTACAAAAGTGTGAAAAAAACAAAAGCATAGCCACAAGACATACATTTGACTGTAATTTCATTGTTTTCTCACAAAAAAACCACCAAAAATCATATTTTTATTTTTAAAACTATAAGTTAGCCAACACAGTTGAATAGTTGAGCTAAAAAAATAGATAATAATATTTTAATTAAAATAAATAAATTAAATAAAAATTATACATTATTTTATAAATTAATATTTTAATAATTAAATAATATCTATATTTTTTATAGAATAAGAATATATATATATATATATATATATATATATATATATATATATATATATATATATATATATATATATATACAGTATAAATGTATATATATATATATATATATATATATATATATATATATATATATATATATATAAATAAATATATATATATATATATATATATATATATATATATATATATATATATATATATATATAAATATATATACATTTATACTGTATATATATATTAATTTAACAGATTATTGGTGGATCATTGGTACACAACATTGTAACAGTGATACACCAATAAAAGGACATAATTGTATTTGATTTATTTACAGACTCAATGATTGGATGTTGTAGATTTGTTTTGAATACAAATTTCAAAGCATTAGTTTCCACGAGGTTTCCAGTTTTTCACTCACAAATGAGACATTTCTTGCCAATGAAATATTTCAAAGCTGAGCAGAATTAGAAACATGTATATTCACTCTAGAAATGTCCTTGATGTCTTCATGACTTTTTAAGATTTTAATGACTTTTGGAAGCCTGGAAATCACAATTTCAACATACTCATAATAATTCCTATGAGATGGCGAAGTTGTAAAATATCATGCATATTGGCTAACACACAAATACTTTTGCTCCCACAGAGACTGACAACTCAACAAACGATATTTCAAATCGATACAAATACAGGCATCAAATTTGACTGTAGCTAGCCTCCTATCCAACACTTTATTTTAAGAAAACCTCTGTGAACTAATTTGGATATGAATGATGGATGTCAATAACTTGTATGTCCAAACCCTGATGTTTTATTTCTTCCATGGTACACAAAAGTTATTTTACTATTAAATTCATGGTGCAGTTTAGGGTTTGGGCTAACACTTTATGGTTAAGTTTAGGGTTGAAACTAAAGAAAAATCGTAGTAAAATCTGGTGGTTCGTGTATTTTTCTCATTGGGAGTAAATGTTGTTGGGTACAATGGGGCTAAAGGCCCCCGCTAAGATTATTATAATTTTTTTTTTATAGTTGCAAATTAATACTGAAAAAAATTCAAATTATTAAATGACCTCAAAATCAACCTTTAGACATTGCACGTGATGATCTCATGGACCAAGTACATTTTGCAGTGTATAGTGATGAACAAGTGTTTAGGAGAGCGCTGTAGTAGTTTTTTGTTGCTTTTTAGCATTTTGAAAGAAAGTTAAATAAAAAGTGCCTTTTACCCTGGGAGGACTTTAGCCCTGTTGTACCCTACAGTTTTGTACAACCCAATCTCATACTATTATTGTGACTTGTCACATGACCGGGTTGCATGAACATACTGAGACCCCGTGTCCACATGCGTGGACATTACATTTTGGCTTCACTATAAGCTATGCATAATTTAATTTCATTTAAACCAACTGATCTCAGTTCAGGAGACTCTGTGCTGTCAGTAAAGTGTTAAACCTTTGATGCACGGACTCATGTGACAAAACAACATGGCGCTGATCATAGCGGAGTTTGTCTTTGGGAGAAACGCCAACAAAACTACATCTGGTAAGAAACCTATTTAAGTGTTTACATTGAAACTTGTTTGAGTCAAAAGAGTAGAGTTTATAGTTTCATCTGATATGACATTTTAAAAATGTCATGGATTTATCGCGAAACGGCACACTGTTAAACACAATGACCACGTACGTGGACTATAGGCTCATTTTCCTTAAAATATCCTATATTAACTGTGCATTATCACATTGAGAGTTAGGATGAAAATAAGGTGCATTTCAAACTGTTCTGAGACCAGTGCAGACAGACAGCACACTGGAGGTTAAGTCATTCACTCAATAGGGAGCAAGGGAGCAAAATTATAATGTATCATTTTATTTTAACATGGTTGACAGTGATTGGATGATGCTGGACATTACTTTAAATCTGAATTAATTATGCTAATTTGAATGTGATAAACCATTTGCAATTGTGTACTTGATTTCACAAATATGTGATTACGCAAACTTTGACTTGAACGTCCTCTAAAATGTCTTCAGAAACTCAAGTGTAACCTAATCAAGTTTGAGCTAATTAAACACTACGTTGACTCATAGAGACACCACACACATATGCTCTATCTTTGCTTGTCTCTCTATCTGCGTTTCAATTTCAAAAAGTTATTATTTAGCATGGTTTGGTGCACTAATCTATTTGGGGGGGATTGTGTTCATACTCTGATAAATATTAAATGTACTAAGGGATTTCATGGCTGTCAAACACAGTGAGATTTGTGGCAATCCAAGACTGATGCAACACACGAAAACCATCACAACTGCACTGCCAGCTGAGAGAGACTTTAGCACGACCACCCCGGTGTGACTCTGAAAACACACACAAGCTCGCACACTTTCCACACAAAACACAGTGAAATATCTGGATTATGTGGTGGAAAAATACATTTATTTATGGTGATGTAGAAAAGGGGGCGTGTTGATGATAGGTTTATAAAACAGGCCATTTTACAAGCGAGATCTGAGACTGGAGATATAATACACACGTCACCCACATACACTGCACTGGAGAAATCCTGACCGCTTTTGTCAAACTGAATGAAGTACAGCAGATATTATTATGTCTTAAAGGAACAGTTCATCAGAAATTAAAATCAATTACTCACCTTCATGTTTTTTTCAAACCCGTATGACTTTCTTCAGCGGAACACAAATGGAAATGTAGGTTGAATATTAGTCAACATTCACTTTCATTGTATCTCATTTCAATACAATAAGAGTAAATGGTGACTGAGGCTAACATTCTGCCAAAATAGCAGAATGCTCCAAAACTGCGGCACTTGCTACCATGAGAAAGAAATTGACTATTAGTATATATAAATGCAATCTTAAAACATATTACTGCAGAAAAGCTTTTACTTGGTTGCTATATTTGTTTCTTTTTTTATTTGAATGATACGTATGTTTATATTGTGTACATTTTATTACTTTTTATTTTTATACTGTTTTATTTCTCCCACTATGTAAAGTGCCTTGAGAAGCTACCTTTAAAGCCGCTATATAAAAATAAAGTTTATTATTATTATTATTATTATTATTAAAATGACTTGGTTGCTTCAGCAATTTTTCTCATGTTTTAAGAAACTATCGGTTAGGTTTCAGTTTAAAGGAATATTCCAGGTTTAATACAAGTTAAGCTCAATCGACAGCAATCGACTGAACCACCAAAAAAATTATTTCGACTCGCCCCTTTCCCAAAGCAAATATAACGAGACACTTACTGGACAATGGAAGTGAATGGGGTCAATGTTTTGGGCATTTAAAGGCAGAAATGTGAAGCTTATCAGTTTATAAAAGCACTTACATTAATTATTCTGTTAAAATTCGTGTATTATTTGAGCTGTAAAGTTATTTAACTAGATTTGTAACTAGTAGCCCCTTAACATCAGAAATTAGCATAATTAATTCTGATTCAAAGTAATGTCCAGCATCATCCAATCACTGTCAATCATGTTAAAATAAAATGATACATTATAAATTCTGAATCTATGTACTGATTATCATTGTCACATGTCTGTCAAACATGTTGAGTGATCCAAACATCATCTGCAGCCTGAAACTGAACTTTTGATCAGATTTTAGGAGTGAATGCACTTAACTGCATAGAGAGCTATAGGATGCTC
>NC_059364.1:1880000-1892500 GCF_019703515.2 Myxocyprinus asiaticus | reverse complement strand
AATAAATGTAAGCCTTCGCATTGGGAGAGCACCTATGATGCCTTAAAATGGTGTCTAAGTAGGCAGCTCACTAGATTTTGGAACATAACTTGTTTGTATACGCACACATTTCAAAGGTGGAACAGAATTCAGACAGAAGCAGGTCTTTTTTGTGTATTACTAAGATTTCGCTAGTCGGTATTCACAGTATATATTACGCATGTTTAGTTGATTGACTATGGATGGGGTAAAATTGCTGGTAAGCTTTCCTTTAATGAGTTTTTATCAGTACTTTTAAATGATTTGGACTTTTGTGGGATGGTCAAATATGTCTGAAAATAAATATATGGCAAAATCTTTAAAAAAACGTATTTTTGTCACATAAACTTGATTGCATGTACATACACTCAAACATACGATATTCTCTTGCAAAAACACTCACACTATGGCGATGACTGTTACCTGTAATGATCAATTTACCTGCTTAACTGTACGCAAACAATAGCCACGTTTTGGCGTCTCGTAGCTGTAAACGAGGATTTTTTTTTGGAGTGAATTGTGTTGTCGAATGCAGTTGTCGCTCCTGTAAATAACTAAACTCAGTGTGAACAGGACAAAGATTAAAAACTCTAAAGTGAAGTGACACCATATTCAGCTGCAGTGTGAATGTGGCCAATAAATACGCTACATGGCCAAATGTAAGACCACACCCATATGTGCTTGTTGAACATTTAATTTCAAAACTATCTACAATAATAGAGCGCAAAAGTCTGGTTTTGGAAGGAAAAAATCCCATTCATTTTCGCCATAGAGTTACTTTGACATGTCCACCTCAGAGCTGATTGGTTTGGTTCATGGCGCAAAACTATTTATGAAATCCCTATGGAAGAAATGAATGGGAAAAAATACTTCCTGAACCAAGACGACTGAGAAAGTATATTTTATTCCTGGGTGTACATTAGAAGGGGTTTGTCCACATACTTTTAACCATGTTGTGTATGTGCTTCAATTCTGATGCTGAAAAGGTAAAACCAGGTTTTGCGTTTCATTTGTAACATCTGAGGAGCCACTGTTAACTTCCGGTACAATGAACAATGCAAAAAAAGAGCGAATTAAACAAATGACGGTACTAAAAAAACTTTAAAAGTTCCTTTCGTAAATCCTAAAGTTTGCAGTTCGGTGTATCACGAGAAGAGTATTTAAACTACACGGTAGTTTCGTTCCGCCAGGGTCCCGTGCGTATATTCCCTGTTCTGTCGGGAGGGTAGAGCAGCCCCTCGTGAACACTTCCTTGGAGTATGCCATTCTGATTGGGCAGATTCTGGGGGTAAGACTGTCTGCGGGCATGCATTTCAATGTGGGCGTGATGGGGCGACACTAGCTCATCCTCGGCCATCTTCCCACATCCGCACAGAAAGGTGCCGATCTCGCCCGTCTCGGGCTGGCAAAAAAGCTCGTCCTTGGCGCAGCACATGTGGTGATGGCACAGTGCAGTGCGGCAAACGGGTGCCTCGTGGTGGCAAACGTGGTGCCTTTCGTGCGGCAGGTGGCATATGTGAGCCTGAGGCTCGTGCAGGCTATTAGGGCTGTTTGTGCGTGAGCTGTGCGCGCTTCCGCCGTCCACGCTGGAGGGGATGTGGAAGGTTAGCTCCCGTTCACCTGCTGCCGCGGCCCGGTGGCGCCTCACCTTAGTCCTGGCAGGCTTCAAGCAGCGGTGCAGGGGGACAACTGGTCTGTTTCCCTCCGGAACGGTGTGAAGCAGCACATGAGGTGTCGTTTCATCCTCCAATAGCTGTTGAGTGTGCAGGGCGGCGCAGCATGGAGAAACCGGCGTCAGACAGGTCACATGATTCTTCCCGCTCTGCTTACAAAGGCAGCTGGTGGCGTGGCAGTGCGAGTGGCTCAGATGTGATTTGTCCAAATGACAGTGACTGTGAGTGTCACCGTTCACGATGACTTTGGGTCGCCCGTGGGCGTGTCCGTGACCCTGACAGGCTTTGGGGCGACGGCCAGGACAGCACGTGCACCAGCAGTGCCACACATCATCGCGTTTGGCGCAATGGTGGATAAGAAAAAACAACCCGAGCGTGACGGAAAATGCACCATACAGGCAGCTAAAGATCATATCCAGGAAGTGACCCTGTGATACAGCCAATGCGCCAAACGTCCACGTCGCTATAAACAAAAACAGTGTAAACACGGCGGTCCGCAGCTGAGCCTTGAACGAGTGCTCGTTGGCCAGCAGTGAGGGGTTAATCAGTCCCGGGCAGCCTGCATGGCAGTGCCCGCTATCACCTCCTACACCGCTTGGATCCCCCTGGTGGTGGCAGTGTGCAATGTCAGCAAGCCGCTGCTGCTCCTTGGTCATCACCTTTAGCTCATACTTCCTCTCAGGGTGTTTGCGCAGCTGGATGAAGGTGCACAGGAAATAGATGCAGGTTACCAGGCCGATGAAGGCGACAGGCCCGTAGAACGCACCTAGACTAGGTTCCCACGCCATCCAACAGCTGCAACGAAACAAAAATGGCAGAATAAAACATACTGACCATGTTTACATGCATCATTTGTTGCTTAAGGTCCATATTCTGGTTAATGTTTTATTCCAAAAAAGAACTTTACACCCTCTGTTTTGATATTAGGTAGGTTTAGGAGTAGGGTTAGAGGTTAGGGGGCAGGGTTTAGGGTTAGGGTAAGGGTTAGGTTTAGGGTTAGGGGTAAGGTTACCAGTGTAACTACAGATGTAATTAGATGCAGGTACTTTAAATGTAAGTACAATGCAACAGCACATATGTACATAATAGTACATTGTAGCTTATGTTTAATACATAGTATTTAAAGAACCCTAATATAAAGTGGGTCTAGTATTCTGCCGAGTAATCAACTTATTAATTCTGATGCATTTTTATGACCCAAATTTGGGATTTACATGAGATGCCATAGAAAAAAAGAAAAGAAAAAAATTGCAATGACCAGGGCTTTTTTTAGGGTTTATTAAAAAAAAAAAAAAAAATAAGAAATACATAAATAATTAAATAAATAAAATGTAGTAAACATAAACAAAACTTAAACAAGGACATGTCAAAATAAACTATTAATTATAACAATGCCCTTTTGCAAAATGTAGGCCATTAAACTTTGGCTTTTTTATATTTTAAGCATAAACCTAACACAATTTTGTTAGATTTATGCTTAAAACAAGAAAAAGTACTTTGGCAATGGGGTAAAACATTTTGAAAACAAGTCTTAATATGTTATGCATTTTTGCTTAAATTTATCTTGTTTAAAAATGTTTAGATATTTCACTGGAAAACAAGACAAAATACTGATTAAGAAATTTTTTATTTATTTTTTTATTTCTATTTTTTTTCAGTGTATGGATAATGTCCACTAATGACAATCAGAAAGTGTCAAAAAAAGTTTTGTCTTAATTTTCGACACTATATCTATCATTTTATAATTTCAAACTTCTTTTTGTGAAATGATTTGCTTGAAAAGTTGGCGTGTGCCATCCTCCTTAAGATAAACACCACTTGCTATGATATTCTGTGATATACTATATGGAGTGGTGGTGGCGTAGTGGACTAAAGCACTGAACTGGTAAGCAGAAAGTTGCTGATTCGATCCCCACAGCCACCACCATTGTGTCTTTGAGTAAGGCACTTAACTCCAGGTTGCTCCAGGGGGATTGTCCCTGTAATAAGGGCACTGTAAGTCACTTTGGATAAAAGCATCTGCCAAATGCATAAATGTGAATGTAAATATAATGTTATGACTTTCAGACTTGTTTGTGACTAAAGGTTGCAGTATGTATGCCTTGTTTAAATCATTAATGAGTGAAATGTTACACCAAGTGGCTAAAGTATATAAAGAAAAAAAATATTTTATATAAGAAGACATAAGACTAGTTTAGTAGCCTCTGAAAACAGGTAAGATGTTGCTTACAATGGCGTCTGCTCCCCACTGCCGTAGTTCTCGATGTTGATGGCAGCTGTGATGCCACAGATGATGAATGGCACTCCTCCACTGACTAAATAAAACCTGCCAACAAAACACAAACAAATTAAACAAATTCACACCGTTGTCTCTGCTGTTTCAAGTTAAAGCTAAAAATACTGACGATGATGAGAACAAGGTGAAATGAGAGATATATTTCAACTGTCAGTGCTGTTTTAAGACATTACACACATATGAAAATCTGGGACTTTATTGGCAATAAAATCTTAAATGGGTCATGTAATGCTTTTTTCCCCCTAATTTTATTATTTTCCCTGAGGTCTTAAGTGTTACTACTTATAATGTGTCAACTTTTTTGCACCAAAAACAGTCAGAATTTAGTTATATATGATCATTTAAAAAATGTTAAACACACGGGTTTTGGCTCTCTTTCCTTTTAAAACCTCAATGTTATGACCTCAACCTCACTGTTATGATTGGCCAATATTGTACAACCCCTCGAATACTGACATACTGTATATATATATATATGTTTGAAACTAATTCAGAAGAGAGAATGAACCAGCTCCACAACAACAAAAACTATATTTCGGGGTTTAACGAACATCCAAAACAAAACAACAATAGCAACAAAGTCAGTGAAACACATTGCATCTGAATGTATGTACCATAAATCTCAAACAGTCAACGGTCTTGTTTTTAATCTTTACTTAACAGTTCCTTTGTTCACAAGCAACCCACGCTGTAATAAGCAACACACACATATAATCAACAGTGAAACATCCCAGACACAGAGTATAATTCTGCTCTGACACGATCAGAAACTGCTACACTTCAGCCTCTCTATCTTTTCTGATGTTGGGATGCTTCAACAGAGGCCAGAGCAGAGATGCTGGTCTTCACAGCCACGATATCTAGCATCTTCCGTGTCTGTTTACACACAGGACGGGACGTGGTTCTCCCAGCCTGCAGCAGCAGTGGAATGGAGCACAGCGCTCTTAAAACGTGGTGCATATCACAAGAAATGCATCAAAATGATCAAAGATGTCCATCTAGTGCATATTTACATAGACCAACAATTAAAGCATATCAAAACAACAAGATGGAGAAACTCCTTTTAAAAGTTATAACTTGACACAGTGTCTTTTAAAGATGCATGACAATGGTCAAAGACATCTATCTAGTGCATGGTTATATACAAAAATAATTCAAAATAGTCCAGATGTGTGTAAGTCCCCTTTGGTGTGCTAGAATACAAGGTATTGTAATAGTCTTATCTGTCCTGCACTCTCTCTCTTGCTGCGTCCTCATAGCCGTACTTCCCTACTATACAGTATGCCAAAAACAGTTTGCCAATGGAGCAGTATGTCCGAATCCACATTATTCATGAATACTGTGGATCGACTGGACACTTTACGATCCCATAATCCCTCGGAAGCCGAGGCGAGGTCACGTTCAATACACTGGATTTAAAGAAACAGCGGTGAATTGCGAGGCGGACGTCTCTTCTCAATTGTAGGTGCTATATATACACAAAGATAACTGTTCCTTGTGGTTGAATGGTGCTTGTTTAACAAAACCAGAGCAAATAGTTGTTGTTATTACATCATATATTCAGGTCATGAGATGATCCCAACGTCCCTGGATGAAGAATGTCCAAAATCTATTCATACTACTCACATGCATACCTTAAAGAATGTATTGTTCTGCCGGCAGATAAGTGCATCTGTCATCAAATACAGTACATACTGTGACAGTACATGGTTTCGGACACAGTAACTCTCTCTGTTTACAGACTTAGCACCAGTGGGCGGGGCCAATGGTGTGCTGATATATAAGTAGGCGTTAATGTTATTGCCGTGGAGGTGGTGATGAATTAATGAGACCACTAGTGGCTTAAGGAAACCAGGGAAGTAAAGAACAAGGCGTATTTGCAGCTTGGTTTCAATAAATTCTTTTTTTTTTCTATTGGGGAGAAAGTTTTGATTTCTGAAACGTACAGTATGTTTTTACAGTACAATGACCTCAAAATATTATATGTCAAAATATCAAGGAAAATTTTATTCCTCAAGACATGACCCCTTTAAGGCTAAAGTAGCTCCTAACTCGGAAATTTAGGAGCAACAAATTATGGGCGTGTCACTCCTAATTTTAAGACTTTTTTTCCATCTAAGAGTAATTCATGGAGCATTTTAAAGCTAAAAGTAGCTCCTAAACCCATAACAACATAGAAGTCGTCCTGAAGGCTCCTAAATCCCTAAATCTGAATCACAAATGAACCAAATCATGGCTGCTGTTGTCGAGTCACATGCAATTGAATCAATGTATTTGAATATTTTAATGACACTGACCTTTCAAAAATCATGCAGGTTTTTTCATTATTTTAAACTTAGTCAGGGATGCAATTACCGAAGCAACCCAATTACACCGGAGATAAAGTGTTCGAGCGATATATTAACAGAACCTAGACTACTGTTTGAGGTGAGGTATCATTAAGTTCATGTAGCCAATGTGGGACAAATCTATATTAATTTTGTATAAATAGGCAACATCGAACGATACTGAAAAAAATATTAATTTGCTGTTTATGATTAAAATTACACAGAATGAATGAACCAATTACCTGTGGCAGATGCTTAACCCTCCTATGGTATTCGGTTATTTTTGACTAAAATAAAATTTCGTCATTTAATAAAAATGGTTTGCTTTATCTGAGCAGTACAAGACTTGGTGACTTTTCCTCCATTTGCCATCTGAACATAAAAAATAAAAAAATTGGCTTGATTCAATAAGTTTAAGTGGTCGTAAAAAAAAAAAGCGACAACTTTGATATTCGCGGTCAAAATTGACTGACCATTGAAAATGAATGGGAGACCAAAATTAAAGACAAAAAAACAGAATTTTTTTAAATCTGTCAAATACAATCAATAAATCAGCCACAATGCAGAAAAAAAGACAGAAATTACAGGGTGAGACTCTAAAACTACTCAGTGCAAAACATACACACAAAATGAGCTGGTGAGACTATAACACAGAGGTTTGTTTTTCACATTTGTCAAAAAATAAAATAAAAATAACAATAATAAATAAATAAATAAATAAATCAGTCACAATTCTAAACAAACACACTCAGAAATGAAGTAGTGAGATGATAACACACTCCCAATGCAGAACACACGCACACACAGAACCAAGGCATCAATATGTGGAGCTCTACAGCCATTTTTTGGTCATTGTTGGTATAACAAGTCATCTGTTATTTTTCAGCTGATCACCGCAATCTGACACACACACACACACACACACACACACACACACACATGTTTGCAAAATACATTTTTACTATAGAAAGATTGATATTGCAAAATGTTTACTCTGATTCTTCTGTTTTATACTCTAATTGGATTTTCAGAATTTTACAGTTTATTTCTGTTTCTTGATATTCATTTTCTTGACATTATTATGCATTTACTTTGAATTCTAACATTGTTATGTTTGAAATAAATTATTGTTAGAAAAATGCTTATTCTCTGTCTTTGTAACACCATGGTTAGGTTTGATTGTAAGCATAATGACATTAACCACAAAAACTGACACTTTAAATCTATTTTAAAATGCTTTAATTTGACAGATAATAGCTTGATAATATCTAAATATATATCCAAATTCATATCTTGTGATAAAATATATAATTAGGTTACAAGGCATCACACTGCACAGTAGGTGGCTACAGAAATCTGCCTCCAATTTATGTCACATACTCCTATTTTCGTTATGTTTCAACTTATAGAAGTGTTGGTTTAGAATTTATTTATTTATTTATTTATTTTAAATATATGTATATACAAATGATTGGTAAACTTTTGAAATTTACCAATCCCAAAAGAAATAATAGAATATAATTTTATTGTTCTTACTTCAGGAAAAACAAAAATGGTATAATTATCATCTTCATCAAAAAAAAAAAAAAAAAAAGGGGGGTTACACATCTGACATTCCGGTCAAAAATGACCGTGAACACCAAGGGGAGGTGCCATTTTCAATACCATAGAGGGTTAAAGTCTGTGATTCCTGCTCTGAAGAGAAAGTACAGCCGTTTCTCACACTCTTCCATATTTCACGAAATCAAAGGAAATACCACATTGATGACCCTTCCCGCTGTCTGTCTATTATGAATTTGTTGACAAATAGCGGTTCCCTGTCTAGCAATTACTTACAGTTCATAGAACGTGCTGTCACTCATATCAGTGTGAACTCCACCTTCCTCTCCCCTTAAGATTTCCTTAGTAAACGTGCTCTTAGCAGTTTTGTAAATCGGTTTTAAGCAGCAACTCTTAGCTTCAGTGGGAACCTTTTGGAGAACCTCTAGTGGTAAGATCTTTGTGAATACGGAGCTGTGAGAATGCACAGGCAATGCCAGGAAAAGATAATATTTGACAAAATAAAATAAGATGACAAAACAAAGGATATTCTAACATAGTTGCTGTCATAAACTTCAGTCTAAGAAACATACTCCCTGCAAGAGCGTGTGCTTCTCGTGCATACTTAGTGTGTGTTCTTGCATTATTGTGGTGATAACGAACCTCACTGCTCAAGAGGGCAATAAAGATCAAATATAATTAGAAATAGAATAATACTGGATTACTTTGAATTAACAAAGCATTTTATACGCGAACCAAGCCAAAGTCTCAGGAATACCTGCTTTACTGCACTTTACATTATACACCCACCCCTGTATCCATCCAATCACTCTTTTCCTCCTCTTTTGTCTTCACTGTCTGACCCTTTTTGCAGTTCACCTTAATATATTCAATTACAAGAGTGTGTGTGTGTGTGTGTGTAGAGAGAGAGAGAGAGAGAGAGAGAGAGAGAGAGAAAGGGTATTAAAAGTGCTGTCACATCCTGAGAGAAGCATTTCCTTCACAGCACCTCCTGAAGAATCCATCACTCACATTCAATACAATCATAACACACTTCCTTCCAATGGTTTTGTGACCTCTTCTCCCTTATTCTCAGTTTTTAAACATAATGTTCACCCTCTCGTTTATCGCCCACATTCACAGAGCTGCTTTATAAATGGCAGACCAGCGGCGCTGCAGCTTTACAGCTCGAGTTCAAGCACAACAATTATCAGATATAAAAAGAGCCCAAAAACACCCAGAGTAAGAGTTACTGCCACCCTCAGCTGCACACACACACACACACACACACACACACACACACACACACAGAGTAGAAACCAACTGGGTTTACAACAAAATAACATTTACATTAAAGGTCGGTCCCAGATGACATTTAATAATAGTGGTGTGAACCCTGATGACTGTAGCACAACCTCTCTCTATTTTGTTCTGCCATTTAAAATATGTTTTTTCTCCTCCATGTGACAGTTTCTAAATCTACTGACAACTTTATCAATAGACAGTAAACAATTTCCAATAATTATGTTGGCTTGACAAAACATTCTGGGGCAGATTCACTAAAAAGTTGCGCCACTTTTGCATGTGGTATTTCAGCGCAAATACCTGCGTCTTATTCACTAACCTCCTGCAATCACCTGGCATATATCCAGATCCGTTCTGCATGTTTAAGAGATGATCCAGGTGTCTGGATCAAAGTTATGCTGTTTAGTCCCGGCAGGGTGGGTCAAATACGGCGGTCTGCAGTGTCATCGGCTATATTGCACTTAGAATCAGACCGCAAGATCAGAATTGCATGTGCAAATCGTGTTCAGCAGCGGTTTTGTGGGCACATTTAAATTCCTTTAGTGAATCGGGCACTAAACGAGTGCAGTTAGCGTGTAAAAAAAGAAAAAAAGAAAACAACGCCGTTTTTAGCGGGCACAATTCTTTCTTAGTTAATCTGCCCCTCTGTTATTCTAAAAACTTCATTTAGGGTTTTTCCAAAATCCCTTAACCAAGACCAAAATGATCAAATGTGACTCGTTCTAGAGCTTTTAAGCTACATCCACCAAACTTGGCACTAGTGATGTCAAAAGTACAAATACAGTAAGGAAAAAGTCGATACTAAAATAAAAAAATATGTAACAATACCAGTGTTTCTGCAGTACCGGTGGTACCGAGCACAGAGTCAGTTCTGTCCCAGCATGCTGTCTGACTGACAGACAACTGCTATTATATGCTCACACACTTATTTGAGTGCTTATTCTGTTACTCCTTTAATACTGAAATGGACAATTAATCAAATAATAATTATTTTTTTTTTAAAGTGAGTCGCGAGTCACGCTCCGAGCCCAGAAACCAATCATCCAGCCACGAATGCTCAGGGCAGGGTGGAGGGTTCCACTTTAGCCCGATGTTCGCAGCCACCTGGGCAAGCATGGCTGCCATCTCAGCGTCCGACTCATCCTGTGATCCACCACCCGTGAGCAGGAGCTCAGAAGATTCGTCTGCTTCCGATAGCAGAAGCCCACCCTCCGATGCCGCGACCGAAAGCTCATCCTCGTCACGAGCCGGGAACGACACATTAAACCCACCCTGAGGCAGACCGCCTGCATCGCTCGACAGCTCGTCTGGACAGAACGAGCGTGCTGGGGGATGGGAGGTCCGTGGGGGCTGAGCCGGTGGAAACGCTCCCATGTCCACATCCAGATCGCCCATAGTGCTTGCGCGTCAGCCCAGGACGGACCGGGTTGGGGAGCAGCCGTAGTGGCTCCTTGCTTCATGAAGAAGGAAGTGAGCCGCGACCGCAACGTTCTCATGGGCATGTTCTCGCAATGAGAACATAACCCTTCCACGAAAGCCGGCTGGCACCCCAGACACTCGAGGCAGATTTCATGGGTATCCGGAGGGGAGAGATAACGGCCACATCCAGTAGCGCAAACGTGGAAGGACATCTTTAAAAAGACACCAAGCGTTTGCGCGAGCTCTTTTAGAAGGAAATATACTCTTTCTAATATACTCTTTTAGCACCTGCAGACTCAGGCTGCTGAAGCGCCCTTTTATGATTACTGAACTGCAAGAGGATGCGATTTAATTAAATAAATATACAGTTTGCATGTGCTGCGTGCTTCAAAGTGAATATGTGAAGCCGCTCATATGCAAATCAACACATTTTATGAGCAATTTAAAGACATTAAAATGCATTAGTAATGTCTCATGATACACATTGTAATATGTTATAACTTCTCATAAATAATTGTAACCACAATTATAATGCATTATAATGCTTACCTATTCATTTTTATACCTTAAGAGTATAACGCTTTATAACACAAGCAACATCCAATTTTATCTGTAGAAGTTATTTAAGCAATATCACACGAGAAAGAGTGCGATATAGCCCTATATCAGCACTGCCGCAAGCACGAGGCCGCAGTACAGTCACAAAAAACACATTTGTGCATGGAACAACTTTCTTACACGACGGATCAGAATCTGCCGTTGCTGGTTCAAACCAAATGATATGTCTACTTGTATCACAGCTTGGGCTGTTTCTAACATGTTATTGGAGAAACAAGGATTGTGTGAGTGTGTGTGTGTGTGTGTGTGTGTGAGAGAGAGAGAGAGAGAGCGAGAAAGATGGAGCGTGTGCGATCACCTGTTGATGATGCTGTAGTCTGTTAGTCAGCTTTCTGAAGATAATGTCATTTTGGTGAAATGCATCCTATTTTCTCAGTAGAAAAATAGCCGTCCAAGTGGGGGTATTCCTCCCTATTTTGCGGTAGTCAGTGCACAAGAGTCTTTCACTATAGAAACCGCAATCTCCTCTGCCATTTTGTCCTCTCCAATGTGGAAAGTCCAGTAAGAGGTAAGCGCCTTGAGTTTGTGTAATTAATCAGTCTGTTGTGTCTCTCTGCTGTGATGAGCCTTAATGCTGAAGTTGTTCGTTTAAAGCTATTTCCAAACTTTAGTAGTGTAGTAGTAATACGAGTGATCACGGAGTGCTGATGAATGAAAACACTGACTGACGCTGACTCACTTCACATCACCAACTGACTCATATTACACACAAAAATAGTCTTTTGCCTCCACCTGCTGGCTAAAATATGTAATGTCACAAAATTAAATGTAAAGAGACAGGTGGCTCTTAACACATCTGCACTACTCTTACACTTTAGTTTAGAATGGCATGAACACAAGCGGAGTGATACACACAGTGAAGCGTCTGAGAGCTGATGGTGTGAGACCATCAGTACTCATGGAACGTCTCTCATCCAATCAGATTCGAGGACCGGAACTAACTGTAACTAATGCATTAAACTGTATATATTTGTAATATTTATATAATAGGTGTGCTTTAAGTAACAAAAGCAATGTCTTCTTATAAACATCCATAAGATATTTTTAAGTGGTTATAAGACATTATAAGTCATGCTGGAAGTTATAAACATTACACATGCACAAAATACAATTTTATATAACACACATTCAATGTAAATTTTGAGATATTACGAAAAACACTTGAAAAGCAACAAGGTTGAAATATATCAGAAACTCTCTCTTGTGAAAATTATATGTATGTTGATCAAACATGTAGCTAATCTTCTAAAAAAAAAAAAAAAAAAAAAACGAATTCTATACTGGACTCTATTTAATAAACGTTCA